>NW_006969556.1:0-619 GCF_000164805.1 Carlito syrichta | reverse complement strand
CAGCCACTGCACTCCAGTCTGGGTGACGGAGTGAGACTCCAACTCAAAAAAATAATTGGGAAGTTCTTAAATTATATCTTTATTTGCTCTTCCATTCTGTCATTGTCACTCTCATTGACTTTTTACCACATTCCTCAATATTATCTCCTTAAATTAGAGAAAATAAATGTAAGAAAGATCATTTGAAAATTAAAATCAAAGTATGTCTTATGCATTTTATTTGTAGTTTTGTGGAATTCATTATTCCCAGGAGGGAGGAGATGTAAGTTCACTCACAGATGACAGAATCATAAAGGATTTTTGAAAAAGGCTTTTGTCAGGACAGTTTAGACCTTGGCCTTCACCCACAGTGACAATTTCATTATACTTTATTCTGAGAGCGTTGACTCTAAATAAAGATCCAGTAGATGCTGTATGGTTTTCACATTATAGGTCAGTTGTCATCTATCATTCCATCATGGTTAGAGTCACTTTGGGTCAGTCATCATGAAATATATTTCCAGAGCATCACAGATCAGGTCAGCATCACCTCAGAGAAACATGACTCCAAGAGATTCCTCCCATAACCAACAAATCTTATATGATTTCCCTGAAGTGTCTTCCAACCTGGAGTAAATAT
>NW_006969555.1:0-4397 GCF_000164805.1 Carlito syrichta | reverse complement strand
CCCCAAGTACTCCAAGCAGGAATTGTTTTAATTCAGAGAATTAGAGTCTAAACTATAGTCTTTGAATACCTGAGTTATGCTATTCAGGGAAGTACACACTAGAGACAGGGGATTCTCTGATCCTTCAGAAGCTAGAGTGCCCCTGTCCCCGAAGGTTTGGACTGTCTATTTTCAGACCTGCCTGGGAAGCCAGGGGTGGTGATGCTGACACTCTCAGCTATTGCAGCACCTTTCCAGGTGACACTCCAGTCCTCACCTCAGTCTGTGTATCCTCTTTCAGGTGTCAATGAATATTGAATCATCTCTTTCTGACTTTCAAGTCTTGTGGGTGGGCTCCTGATTAAACAACTCTACAGAAACCAGAGAGAGGAAAGGCGTTCTGAAGAATGTACTTTCAGTAGTGCCGGTTGTGACGGGGAATTGATAGCTGACAGCTCAGTATAGTAACTAATTCCACAAGGCCCAACATTTTATCAGTTAGAAATTCCCCATAATATACTTGGATGTGCTTTCAAGGATTATCTGCAAGTCTGGATCATCACAAGAAAAATTCCATAATTTGGAGACAAAACAAAATAATGTGGAAATTGTATGGAACATATAACCATCTTTTGACCAACAAATGTAAAATCTTTCTTAATGAAAAGAAAGGTAACAACAGAAAAACCTAAATGTGCATTTTAAAAATATTTTTCCTTAATATGAAAGTTTTGCAACTCAAAATTTATCCAGAATCCAACATCATTGTCAACATCACTGAGAACATGATTCCACATGTCAAATAGATCGACCTTCCATTTATTGAATGAAAATCTCCATTTTATCAAGGTATCAGGTGACCTTTAGAAAGTTTGGTAAGCTATGTTTGCATTGATAGCTATTTCAGATAAAAAGATTTATATATCTTGTCTTTTTTAATTATAAAGATATGGTGTACAATTCAGGATTAGGTATACACATCCCACCCCCTTCTCCTGACAGTTTCCCACTACTGTCAATCACTTGCTTATAGTATTATAACTGTTCAAGTTCTGCTTATGAGTGAGAACATATGGTAATTTAAGAAAATTACAATGGAAAGCCTCATATTCAAGTTACACTCAGCTTTATTTTCTATTTTTTATTTTTATTTTTTATTATTTTTTATTTTTATTTTTTTGAGTTGGAGTCTCACTCTGCCACCCAGACTGGAGTGCAGTGGCCACTCCAGGCCACTGCAGCCTTGACCTGCTGGGCTCCGGCGATCCTTCCGCCTCAGCCTTCCAAGTAGTCGGAATTACAGGCATGCGCTACCACGCCCGGCTGATTTTTTGATTTATTGTAGAGATGAGGTCTCGCTGCCCAGGCGGGTCTCGAACCAGTGGGCTCAGGCAATCCACTCACCTCAGCCTCCCAAAGGCACGGGATTACAGGCTGAGCCACCGAGCCTGGCTAGCTTTATTTTCTAATTAATGCAACTTAACAAATGAAAACACATTGAATATTGTGTAGTCTGAAAAAAACCAGAATTATCTATTTATGGAAGAATTTTGTTATTTAATCAGAATAAAGATTTTTAGAACCTATAGTAATTATCAAGATAAAAGAATCAATTAAAAGTGCTTGAACAAGGAAGCCGTACAAGCAGTTAAAAAAGACATAAAAATGCTCAGTTTTGCTAATCATCAGAGAAATTCAAATCAAAACTATAATGAGACACCATATGACACTGGTATAAATGGGTATCGTTAAAAGGTTAGAAAACAGCAGATGCTGGCATAGCAGTGGAGACAAGGGAGCATTTCTACACTGTTTGTAGGAATGTAAGCTAGTTCAACCTTTGTGGATACAGCATGGGGATTTTTCAAAGACCTAAAAAGTGAGCTTACATATGATCCAGTGATCCTTCTACGGGACTATATCAAGAGGATCATAAATTGCTCTACCAAAAATCACCTAGACACACATGTATTGCACCATTGTTCACAATAGCAAAAACATGGACCAATCCAGATGTCCATCGACAGTGAACTGGATAAAGAAAATGTGGTACATACTCATGATGGAATATTAAGTAGCCATAAGGAAGAACAAAATCATGGCCTTCACAGGAACTTGGAAGAAAGTGAAGACCATCATACTAAGTGAATTACCATATTAACAAAGAACTGAATATTGCATATTCTCACTCCTGAGTGATCTTGATCACTGGTGATATGAGGACAAGGATGAAACTGCCTGAACACTGCTAGGGGCTCAAGAGGGAAGAAAAAGGGAAGGGGCATGTGGCAACACATTGGGTACCTAGTCCACTCTCAGGGGGAGAGATGGTCAAACTGAAGTCCAAACTTCAGTTGCATGCAACATACTTTATGTAATAAATCCTCACTTCTCTTCTACCCCACATCTCTAAGATAATCTTTTAAGTGAACCTATTTTAGACATTATTGCATTTCAGTTCATTTCAACTTGCTTTGGGAAGGTGTTCACACCTGCAAACTGCCATTAGAATGTGGTACCTGGGGAGTTCCTGCCCTTCAGCCTTGGCCTCATGTGAACACAGTTCATAGACTGTGGACAATTTCAGTGCCCTGCAGCATACCATCCATTTGAGTTATGCTTTAATCAGGCAACTAATTATTAATATGAACATGCAGGAACATTAAAATAAATATTTAGTGTATTAAGACACTGAGTTTTAAGTCATTGATTATCAATCTTTATTGTAAAAAACTAACCAATACAATGTTTACATACTCACCCTTATAGATAGATGCAGGTTTTTTAAATTGATGGCAAAAATATGAATATTTTGCAATCTACTTAAAGACATTAATACCAAATTTTTAAAAAGTTAAACTGAATAATGCATCAATAAAACACTGAAATAAACCTCATTTATAATATATGCACATTTTCAAGTGTATTATATCATACATATAAGTGCCTCCACATTTATTGGATAAATTGTTGGATGCAGATAATTATTATACACATATTAATTTCTAAGTAAGGCAATTCAGCTATGTGTGTACATGTATATTAATAACCACATACATGTACAAGATTATTATACTAATTAAACATACTAAAATAAGTTCAATTATTCCTTATTATAAAACTGGTGTTGAGAACTATACATATTGTACCTGCTATGGTTACAGGAATTTCCTTCGTAATGTTTGTTTCTGAAACACATCCAATGGGTGTGCACACCTTAAAATATTTTTCAAATTCATTGGAGGTGTGCAGCATATGAATGCAAGTACCATTGACTAATGTTAAAAAAAATCATTGCATCCTATGGAAGTCCTCATTATGTGTCTGTCCACAATGATGCTATTCTGGACTTATGCGATATCACTGCCATTATCAAGAATCCCCTGGAAGACGGGAAATTATTATAGTGGGTAAACTCCAAAGGTACAGCACTGGTCACTTTGCAAAGAGAAATTGACAGTTTAATGACATTGGTGATTAGTTTGAAGAGCTCATCAGGCCTCAGGTGAAACACAACTGAAGGACTGGAGACAATGTCAGTTTATGAGAGCTATGACCAGATCTTTGAAAATGGATCATGACAAAAAAACAACAGAGACTGGAGATGATTCAGTGAAAAGGGAAAACTTCTACACTGTTGGTGTGAGTGTAAACTAGTACAGCCTCTGTGGAAAACAGTATGACAATTCCTAAAAGATCTAAAATTTGACCTCCCATACGACCGCACAATCTCCCCACTGGTAATATACCCAAAGGAACTCAAATCATTCCGAGAAAAAGAAAACTTCACACACATTGCAGCATTGTTCATAATAGCAAGAACATGGAATCAACTGTGCTGCCTATTGAAAGAGGACTGGATAAAAAATACTACATCTACACGATGGAATATTATTCTGCCATAAAGAAGGACAAATGTATGAACTTTGCAACAACTTGAATGGACTTAGAGAATCCCCTGAAAGACTGGAAATTATTATAGTGGGTAAACTCCAAAGGTACAGCACTGGTACCTTTGAAACAAGTTGAATGGACTTAGAGGCTATAATACTGAATGATCTATCACAGAAACAAAGAACTAAGTACCATATGTCTTCATTCATAAGTGGTCCTTGAACATCTATCATAATACCATAAGAAAGGGATTGGTACCGTGCTTGGTGGCTCAGTCTGTAATCCCAGCACTTTGGGAGGCCCAGGTGTCCATGGGTTCGAGACCTGCCTGGGCAACTTGGCGAGACCTCTTCTCTACAATAAATAAAAAAAAATCAGCCAGGTGTGGCAGCGCGTGCCTGTAGTTCCAGCTACTTGGAAGACTGAGGTAGAAGGATCACCGGAGTCTCATAGGTCGAGGCTGCTGTGGCCGGGAGCAGTCATTGCACTCCAGTCTGTGTGACAGAGTGAGACTCTAACTCAAG
>NW_006969554.1:0-810 GCF_000164805.1 Carlito syrichta | reverse complement strand
TGATATCTGTGCCATTGTATCTTGGCTATAGGAAAAACTATATCCCCAAACTGAGCCACTACCATTAAAAAAATTTTCCACTTCCTGAAATAAAACAACAGAGAGGGTTTTCTTTTTAAACTTTATATGTTCTTGTAGAATGAGGATAACTAACTTATTTGTGTTTACCTTTCCCCTATGTGATATAACTAAAAAAATCATTCCAGATCCACTAGTCAAAGCCCCTCATCCAAGGAAAATTTGAAGTCTCAAGGTTCCTCTGTTTTTACTTACTGATCTTGGACTGTCCAATTACACTCTATCATTTTTCTTGTTTGTAAATGAACAGTTGAGTCATGCTCTTGGAACTTGATCCAAGAGGTGTAGTGGGCCCCAGAGACCTCTGGGGATTATAACTGGACCCCACACTCAATAGCTAAAGTGTACCCCATTATCTATGAGTGGCCATGACTTTCAAACTTATTCAGGCTACTTCTGTTTAAGTATTAGATCACCCACTCGATATATATGTTTTCCATGCTGTGTAGACCCTACTGAATGAAAACACACAGTACTCCTCTACTTCTTGACTCACTTCCCATAAAATAATATCACTCTCCATATCACAATCCATTGCTGCCAAAACTTTACCCTTCTAACCTGTTCTTTTTGTCCCATCAGGGGAGCCTACCGCCCCATAATTTTGCCACTAAATATCTGTGTCATGATATCTTGACTGTAGGAAAAATTACATTAAACTGGGCTGTAGGTAAAATATTAGAACAAAAGAGTTAGGTTAAATTTTTCAGAAACCCATCTCCCCCTAGTTGA
>NW_006969553.1:0-524 GCF_000164805.1 Carlito syrichta | reverse complement strand
GTTCAAATGTTATTCATTTTTTTCTTTAAATAATACCCTTAAGAGATGTACAGTTTTAAAACCCTTGGATAATTTGCATTTTTGTGGTTAAACAACCCAGTGTGAACTGTTTAAATAAACCATTAGGGCTTCATAACTGAGACTCAAATGTCTGGGTTGTGCCTGATCCTTACACAAGCTTTTAGCTGTGGTTTGTGGGTTCTTGTAAACCCAACCTCATGAAAACAGCCCATGTAAACACTCTTCTGGTTCTTAGTCTCTTCAATATATTCATTTTATTTATATGTGTATAAAGGCATTCATATACCTAGTGCTCTGGAAGCTGTTTGTGGAGTCACAAGCCCAGTGACATGAGTCTTAATCTCTCAGGAAAAGCTCCTGGCCTGAAAACATCTGCTGAGTGAGCACCCACACAGCCTCCTTCCTCTCCACCCTCCTCTGCACTCACCATCTCCCATGTCCCCGCCCCTTTCTGTCTTCAATACCTCTGCACCTCCTGTTTCAAACTACTGCAGCCTGACTTC
>NW_006969552.1:0-419 GCF_000164805.1 Carlito syrichta | reverse complement strand
GCTTAGAGAGAGGCAAGAAAGTCAGGAAAAGAGGAAAAGGTAGGTTCAGGGCAGGGCAATGGAATGCTGCAGAAGAGCAGAGATCAACACCAGGGCCTATGCCACCCTCCACATGGCCACCTGCTGCCTTGGCAGAAGCAGATGGAAAAGTCCCCCAAGTGAAGCAATCACATAGAGCAGAGTCACTTGACCTATTTGGCTCACTAGATTCTCTCCTCAGGCCCAGGATGCGGAAGGATGAATTAAAAACCAGACTTTGGAGCAAGGTTAATTTGAATGGAGAGTACAGCTAAACAAGTTTCAAAGCTACCAACCTGATCTAACATCATCATCTTACAGAGGAGAAATTGAGGACCAAAGAAGCAAGTGATTTTTCTGTGATCACCCTGAAGCTGGTAATAAAGATGGACTTGAACTAT
>NW_006969551.1:0-394 GCF_000164805.1 Carlito syrichta | reverse complement strand
GGGCCAGTGCTCCTCTGGCCCAGTTTTCTCGTCCTGGTGCTCCAAAAGGGCCCGGGGTGCCAAGAGTGCCCCAGGGGGGAATGCCAGGGCTCTGGCTGTGGGGCTCCAGGAGGACCCCGCAGTGAGATGGCTTGGGCCCTTCTGGACCCGGGTTCCAGAAAGGCCCTGGGATAAGAGTGCCAGGTCTCTGTGACCAGGGCTCCAGGTGGGCTTTGAAGCGAGTGGGCCGGGGCCCTCAAAGGCCCTGGTGGTTCAGGAGGTTCATGGGGTGAGAAGGCTGGTATCCTCAGCCTTGGGATTTCAGGAGGGCCCCAGCATGAGAGGGCTTGGTCGCTTCTGGACTTGGGTTCCAGGAGGGTCCAGGGTTGAGAGAGCCAGGCCTCTGGGCTCATGG
>NW_006969550.1:0-467 GCF_000164805.1 Carlito syrichta | reverse complement strand
CCCTGGCACCACCCCTCATGGGCGACATCCATCCCCGACCAGGTGTGGCTTCAATCCAGCATAAAATCTGAGAGGGATCCCAGGTTCTGACTTCATTCCCAGCACCCTCCCCGTCAGGCCTCTGCGACTGACTTCCTCAGAGACTGGAGACGCCCCCCTCAGACGCCGGCTGGCCGGGCTGCTTTAACTCTCGGGGCCCCGGGCAGAACGGCTGAGCCTTACCTTTCAGAGTGCGGTTCTTCTTCCTGCTCCTGAGCCTTCCCCTGGTCCCCGCTGGACTCTGAGGGACAAGAAAGTGCCGGGGACTGGGAACGGTTCCCACTTTCCTCTCCCTCGACAAGTCGCAGACATTAAGAGCTCAGAAGGGCATACTCTTCTATATCTTGCTAATGGAGCACTGTCCTTTTCTTCTATTTACTCTTAAAACTGGATACAAAACATTTTCTGCTTTTCTTCTTGTAAAACAC
>NW_006969549.1:0-4222 GCF_000164805.1 Carlito syrichta | reverse complement strand
GGCTGGTAGGATCTGATGCCCCAGGCCTCCTTGCAGGGGGAGATTTGATCAGATATAAGCTCAGTCAGCTTGTTGCCTGAGAAGTCTCCCATTCAATCTGAGCTGTGTCTGATCTAGCATGGGGTAGGGGTATCTGTCTCTCCCAGTTTTATCTTATTACCTTAGATCTCAAGTTGGAGGCAGGTGGAGCTGGGCAGAGCCAGCAAACTGTTCTCTGACTCACCTGCTTGGCCGAACTTGGGGAGGGGTAAGTGTAGTTTGCCCAGGAGCTGCAGGTCAGTGTGGCACTGGGTGGCTCTGGCAGAATGGATATATGCAGCAGACCTGGGGACCCGGAGCTCCCTGGGGTGAGGATTGAGGGCTGCCTTGGGCAGGGGTTAGGGAGTAGCCATGAGAAGGAGCAGCAGTGGAGTTGGCCTCTTCAGCAGTGTAGTGTGAGGAAAGAACTCCATGGCCAGGAAGTTAGAGCCAATCCAGGTGGGGGCAGCAACTGTGGGAGGGAGCAGCAGTGGGAGGCGACTGAGCCAGCAGTGCAGTGCATGGAACTGAAAGCCACCAACCCACAGAGCAATTTGGCCAGCCATGTAGGAGGTGACAGTGGCAGCAGCGGTGAATAGAGCAAGGTGCAGGGCCATTTTCTATCAGTCTTCAGACCTGCACAGTTGGCCAAAGAGCAGGGTGGCAGTAACTGGAGCAGGACACTCCAGGGGAGATCAAGAGTCCCTATGATCACTCAGTTTCACAGAGTCTCATGGATCAAACTGCTACTTTGCCATCTTTCCGGAAGTCCCCAAATATTTTCAATAGTATTGGTATCAGCTCCTCTTTTGTGCATTTTGTAGACTTCTGCTGGAAAAAAAGTCTGGTCCAGGGCTTTTGTGTGTGTGTATAGGGAATTTTCTTATGATGGAGTCAATTCATTGGGTTGTTATTGGTCTATTTTGTGTCTCAGTGTCCTGTTGTTTCAACCTTGGGAGGTTGTGTGATATTAGAAAGTTCTTCATATTATTTAGGTTATCAAATTTGTTTCCATACAGGTTTGGAAAGTAATCTCTAAAAATCTTCTGTATTTCTTTGGGTAAAATATGATTTGATCTTTTGTATATCTGAATGAGTTTATGTGGGCTTTTTCTCTCTTTTTCTTGGTCATTCTGGCTAAGGACCCATCAAACTTGTTAATTCTTTCAAAAAATCAGCTTTTTGTCTTTTTAATGTCTTCTATGATACTTTTATCTTCTATGTCCTGTTTTGACCTTTTACTTTGGTGATCTAGATTCTTCTGCTAAAGTTAGCAGTTTTGTGGTCTTGTCTTTCCAGCTCCCTTAGGTGATTTGTTAGGTTGTTGACTTGTGATCTTTCCATTTTCTTGATGTAAGATTGTTTATATTTTAATTCTTCTCAGAACTGTTTTCATGGCATCCCAGCGGTTTTGTAAGATGTTTCATAATTTCCATTTGTTTCCAGGAATCTTTTCATTTCTGTTTTGATATCTTTATTGATCCAGCAGTTATTCAGCATCATGTTATTTTTGTCCATTTCTTTGTGTGCTTTGAGGAAATTTTGTTGGTGTTGATATTTACTTTTATTCCACTGTGGTCTGAGAAAGTGCATGGCAATATTGCAATCTTACAGAATTTGCTTGCTCTGGATTTATGACCTAGGATGTGATTGATTGTGGAGTACATTCAATGTGGTTGTAGTTGTTGGGTGGAGTATTCTGCAGGTACTTATTAAGTACATTTGGTCAAGTGTCAAGTTGAGGTTCCTGATCTATTTGTTGATTTTTTGACTCAATGATCTATCTAGGGTTTTTAGTGGTGTATTTAAGTCCCCAGTAGGTATTAGAGTCAATATCTTTTTTAGTTTACTCAGTTGTTGCTTTATTAATACTGGTGCTCCTGTGTTGGTTGCATATATGTTTATGAAGGATATTTCTTGTTGATGGATTGAATTTTTTATCATTATGTAGTGTCCTTTTATATCTTTTAAAAGTTTTGAAAGCATAAATGTTGTTTTTTCTGATATTAGGATGGTGATTCCTGTCTTCTTTTGTGATCCATTTTCCCGGAAACTTCTTTTCCATCCCCTAACTTTGAGCCTATGTGTTTTCCTTGTGGTGAGATGAGTTTTCCAGATGCAGCAAATAATTGGTCATGGTTTTTTATCCAGCTGACCATTCGGTGTCTTTTCAGTGGACATTTATTCCATTCATATTCAGGCTAAGTATTGAAATGTGATTGTTCATCCTTGTTATGAGGTTCTTACAAGGTTTTTTCCTTTGCTTGTTTTTTATTTTCTTTTAGCTTTGGAATTGATATATGTGTGTGTTTCCAAGTTTGCTATTGCAATATATTCACTGTTTATTCTGTGTTCTACTCTTCTCTTTGGAAGTATGTGGTCATTCTTTTTTTCTTCTTTCCGGGCTTAATGCATTTTTAAGCATCTCCTTGAGAACTGGTCTGGAAGCTGCATAATCTCTTAGGGATTAGGGCATCTCTTGGATGTCTGGGAAGGATTTTAATTCTCCACTGCTGGTGAAGCTGAGCTTGGCTGGGTAGGAAATTATTGGTTTAAAATGTTTATCTTTGAAGACTTTGAATTTTTGATACCAGTCCCTTCTATCTTGTAGTGTTTCTGCTGAGAAGTATGCTGCTATTCTGATTGTTTCCCCCAGTGGGTAGTCTGACCATTCTCTCTTGCTGTCTTTAGGACTTTTTCTTTTGTTCCTACTTTGTGTAAGTTAATTACTTTGTGTCTATGGGTTGGTCTTCTCATTTGATGTTGTTTGAAGGTTCTCTGTATCTCTTATGTTAGGCTGGTTACATCTCTGGTGAGATGTGAAAGTTTTCTTAGGTAACCTCTTGGAATACTTGCTCCAAGGTTTTCTTTCTTTCCTTTTCTTCTTCTGGGATACCAATCAGGAATAGGTTCAGCCTCTTGATATAATTGCACATCTCTCATGGACTTTATTTTTTCTTTCCATGTTTTTTACAGATTGGGTTAATTTCATGTTCTGGTCTTCAAGTTCTCAGATTCTATTTTCTGCTTGATTAATTCTGCTTTCCATGCTTGTCATCTTGTTATTTCCTGGATTAATTTCTTATTGCCAAAATCTCTGTTACAAGTTCTTTCACTGTTGCATCTTGTCTTTCTTAAATCTTATTCATTCTTTCCATCCATTCCCTAATCCCTGTCATACTCTGGGACCAGTCATTTGTGACTTCCATTGTTTGAGTCCTAAGGTCGGATTTTTCAGGCATTTTCTATTTGTTACATAAAATTAACTGAGGTCTTGTGTTGGTTTTTCCTCATTTGTGACATATCTCTTTCTTTTCTCTTTAGGTCTGTTATTCAGTGGCAGTGGGAGAGGCTTTTATATGTTTACTCAGTCCCTCTATACTTCCCGATCAGGGCTCCAGATTTGTTCACTGATCTTTTTTGAGATCTTCCTTGTCCTTTTCTGTCCACACTCTTTCTCTTTCTGCCTAATGAGGATAGGGAGTGTGGTGCCTGAGACACAGCACTCGTCATATTCCTCTAGAGTTTGTACTTTCAGGATATTCCCTCTGGTTCATGATTAACTTCTGAGTAGTTGATCCACTGGTGACAGAGATTGGGACTTTTGCTCTGTGGTGAGCCACCTGGTTCACTTTCCTGCCCCATTTTCAGGATAGTGGCTGGGTGCATCTTTCTTCTCTAGTGGGATTCTGACTCCGGGCTCCCTCTTCAATCCTTGTAGCTGATGTTCGGCCAGATGCTGCAGTGAAGAAGCAGAACCTGGAGCCAGCATTCTCTCCTGTTTCAGTGGTCAAGCAGAGCCTGGATCCTGTAGTCTCTCCCTGCAGCTTCTTCCCAGGAAGATTTTGTCAGTTAAAAAAAAAATGACATGCGGTTTTTGTGACCCAGGAAGCGCTAGGAACCAAACTGAGCAGCTGCAGCACAAGCTACTACCAGGAGAGCCCTGGCCACTTGCTTACAAACTCCCACTTAGTCAGTCTCTCCCATCATAGTTCTGGACACTGGAAATTCCAGTAGCAAGGTGCTGGAATATTTAGTGTCTGATGAAGTCCCATTCTTCATAGATGGTATCTTTTAGTTGTCACCACATGGCAAAAGGGTGGAAGCTGTATTTTAACAAGGTCCCTAGAAGAATCCATCAAGTTCATTGAGGAGAAGTTCACAGTAATACCAGTAAAGTCAGGGTCCATTAATAGTTATATTT
>NW_006969548.1:0-11642 GCF_000164805.1 Carlito syrichta | reverse complement strand
GAACCTGCGTGACCTTGCCTTATGGAGAGAATTAGACTACTAATTTTAATTTGTTCACGTTTTAAAAAATTTTTTAAATTTACTTTATAGAGACGAAGTCTCACTGTGCTGCCTAGGTTAGTTTGGAATCCTGGGCTCAATCAATCTTCCCACCTCAGCCTCCCAAAGTGTTGGGATTACAAGTGTGAGTCACCATGCTTGGCCACTTTTATTGACTCTTAATTTTGTCATTTGTATAGTAGGGATAAAGATACCTTCCTTAAAGTTGTCGTTGTGAAGATTAAATACATCTGAAAGTGCTTTGTGCAGATCTACAAGAATGCTTAAAACTTGGAGGCTGCATTCGTTTGGATTCTTTGGTTGCAAGCAACAATACCTTCTAGCATCAATTGAAGCAAGTCATCTATACTCACATTCATTATAGCTATTAATATGCCACTGACTCTAACTCTCCCTGCTCGGAACCTTTACTATTTCTAGCAATTTGCTGATAATAATTAGCTGTCTATAGAACAGAATTTTTCTACAACTATTGCTTGCATTAGAAAGTTATCTTTAAGATGAATCTTTTTTTTTGTTTTTATATGCTAGCTTCTAAATTGAAAACTGTCCAGGTGCATTTGAACAGGAAAGGAAAATGAATTTTGGAAATGTCAGCTTCTTCGGTGGTGACGATGTCTGTTTCTCACCATGACTGATCAAGTAGAGAATTTCCCCAATATGGGAGATGAGCTCACAGTCTGGATAGAAAAGTAAAGAATAACAAATATTTGCTACAACTTCATTTGTAGATTTGTTCATGTAAAGGAATATGCTAATGAGGAAATCTAACAATATAATTTAAATTGAAAATTATTTTTATATCAATTACTCATAATCTTTTAATCATTTTATGTGTACATCTGTGTCAAATATATGAACATGAAATGTTTTCTAAAATTCTGACTTTACAGAGTGCTGAAAAGATGTTTTCAGCCTAAACACATGACAACTGGACTAAGACCGTGGTGGCCTCAAACAGGGCACTGGTCTCTTAAACTCTTGACCAAAGAGGACACTTCTCAGGGCTCTGTGCATTTGTTTACCTGTTAAGTTAGGTTTTAAGATAAGTAAGAGTCACTCAAGAGAGTGTTTCAGGCAGCAGAGAGAAAACTCTGAAGGAATTTACAGAGGAAGCCAGTAAAGGACTGTAGAAACTGTGGTTGCCTTTCCATGTTTCTGTCAGAACTCCTCATTTCCTTTCTCTTCAAAATCTAGTCTTAGAACATTGTTGATTAGCGTATCACTGCCTGTCAAGTATGTGAAACTAATATGAAGGGGAAAAGTTGGAACAAAGTTCATAGAGCAGGGGTAGGCATCATGCATATTCCTCACTGGATTCCAGCTTCACGGGTATCATGCAAATTGCCATCTTTTGTGGCCCAGAGTGAGTTGATTCACCAGTGACCTTTCTTGTGGCCCAAAAGTCCCACAAGTATGACTAACTCCACAAATTTCTCCCCTCTTTCTTCTTGGAGAATTAGCTCTACAGTGTGGTTTCAGATTTTGTCTGTAGGGATGATATGATGAAAGAACACACAGCTGCATTAGTCTTCTTCCTGAATCTGACCAAGGGTCAATTTCCTAAAAGACACTCATTGGTCACTAAGAACAAAAACAAGAGTGACACAGAAAGAATTCAAATACAATTGAAGGAAAGGGAAATATGTCATATATTTAATACAAAGCATGTATTAAATATTAAAGGAATTCTCCTTATGTGAAACAAGTCAGGTATAGAACAACAAATGTCGCGTGTTCTCACATATATGTGGGAGTTAACACGTTGATCCCAAGTAAGGCAAAAAAAGAATGATAGTTACCAGAGGCTGGCAAAGGAAGTGGGGAAGAAGAGATGAAGAGTGGTTGGTTAACAGGAACAAAAACAGTTAGAAGAATGAATGAGTTCTAGTGTTTGGTAGCACAGTAATGTGACCATAGTTACCACTAATTTATTTTATATTTCTAAGTAGCTAGAAGATGTGCAATATTTCTAACACAAAGAAATGATTCATGTTTGAGGTAAATGACATCGTAAAGAATTTTAGGAGCAGTTACACAAAAACATCAAATTACTTACGAAGGTAAACCTATCAGACTAACAGTAGGGTTCTCAGAAGAAACTGTACAAGCTATCTTCTCAAACAGAGTAACAGTCAGTAAGGATTTTGTACCCCACAAAACTCAGTTTCATAAATGACAAAAATATAAAGTCCTTCACAGCCAAGCAAATGCTGAGGGAATTTGTTACCACCAGACCTACTGTATAAGAAATACTTAAAGGAGTTCTGAACACTAACCCAAAAGGTCCAAATACACCAGTAGAAAAATGATGGAAACCACAAAGCTCACAGGCATTGCAGAACACCAATACAGTAGAGAAAATAAGTTTTAAAAAGCAGCCAGATAGCAACCAGTATGGTGAATGAAATAATACTTCACATATTATAATTAACTCTGAGTGTAAGTGATCTCAGTACTCCACTGAAAGAAAATATAGACTGGAAGAAAGGATTAACAACACACAGTCCACATTTCTTCCACCTTCATGAGACCCAGTTAACTCCAAAGATTCCTATAGACTCAAGGTAAAGGAGTAGAAGAAAATATTCCATGGAAATGGAAACCAAAAATGAGCGGGAGTAGCTATTCTCATATCAGATAAAGCAGACTTTACATTAACAGCAGTAAGAAAAAGGCAAAAATGGTTATTACATAATGATAAAGGGATCATTCCAAAAGGAAGACATAACAATTTAAAATATATATGGGCCTAATACTAGGGCTCCCAGCTCCACAAAACAAATTCTTCTATGACCTAAAAAAAGAGATAGAGAGCCATGCAATAATAGTAGGCAACTTCACTCCACTGACAGCAAAGATCATCAAGACAGAAAGTCAACAAAGAAACAGACCCAGGAGCAAATAAAACTAATAGACATCTACAGAACATTCCACCCCTAAATGTACAGAATATAAATTTTTCTCATTAGTACATGGAACATTCTCCAAGAGCAACGATATGATAGGCCACACATCGAGGCTCAACAAACTTTTCGAGGCTGAAGTGAAGAGATTGCCTGAGCCCACGGATTCAACAACAGCCTGGGCAAATTGATGAGACTCCATCTCTACAGAAATCAAAAAAATTAGCTGGTGGCACGCACCTGTGAATACGGCTACTTGGAAGGCTGAAACGGATCAATCACCTAAGCCGCGCAGGTCGATGCTGGAGTGTCAGTGAGCGTGCCACTGCACTTCAGCCTGGGGAACCACGTGAGCCCCAACTCAAAACAATTTTTTTGAAATCGTAACAAGGAACTTCTCAGACTACAGTGAGGTAAAACTAGAAATTAACCTGAAGATGACTTGCAAACCAAACAAGAAACATGGATATTAAACAAGCTGCTCCTGAATGACGCTTGGGTCAAAAACGAAATCAAGATGCAAATTTTAAAATTCCTTGAAATGAATGACAACAATGAAACAAATTTCAAAACCTCTGGGATACGGCCAAAGCAGGACTTCGAGGAAAATTTGTAGTGTTTTAGGCCTGCATTACTGAGGCTGAAAGATTGCATATTGACAACCTAGCATCATATTTCAAGGAACTAGAAAAACACAAACAAATCAAACCCGATTCTAGCAGAAGAAAACAATGAGGAAAATCAGAGCAGAACTCGATTGATTGAATTTTAAGAAACACTTTTGCATTCAGCTGTAGGACTGGCAGCTCTGGGCCAGAGTCTGACTCCCTGAAATTTCCTCTGGAGCAAGTGTGGAAGCTATTGACAACAAAATCGAGCAAGCTATGAATCTGGTGAAAATCTATTTGATGTATGTGGTTAGGTAGGAGGTGGAAGTCCTCAAATAATGAATCAAAGAACTCTTAGAGAAGAACTCACAGCTGGAGGAGGAGAACAATCTGGTGAAGTCGCTGGCCAGTCCTGATCAGCTGGCCCAGTTCCAGGCCAGCAGACTTGCTTCCCTGCTGCCACAATGCAGTCACTGGGACCACACAGCAGCCAGAGTCACAGGGCTTAGTACCCACTGCATAACTGCCTGTGTCTGCAGAATTGACTGCTGAGAGTGAACTGAACAGATGGAGAGATGTGCTAGAGAGAATTTGCCTCCACGGTCACCCATTTCATAACTCGCTGCGCCCGGTCTGGACAACTTAGGGAGACCTCCTCTCTACAATAAATCAAAAAATAAGCCGGTTGTAGTAGCACGTGCCTGTAGTTCCAGTTACTTAGAAAGCTGAGACGGAAGGATAACCTAAGCCCAGCAGGTCCAGGCTGTGGTGGCTGTGAACGTGCCACTGCCCTCCAGTCTGGGCGACAGAGTGAAACTCCAACTCAAAAATGATGATAAATAAAAAGAGAGACACGAGACTGACATATGCCATGCTCTCTTTTTCCAGCATTAAGCACTCATGTACTTTGGGCTTGAAGTATCATATTTGTGTTAATTAAAGGTCAATCAGAGAATTGGCCTGGTTGTCCTGGGACCTCCTGCAACTTGGCAGGTGTCTGAAAAATGGTTTCATTCTTGCTGAGGAGTCGTGTGCCTTCCATCCCCTCTGCCCCCACCTCCCCCTCAAGAGTTCACCCTCCTGCTTGCCTAGTGTCCTCCTTTGGGTTAGCTTCAGCGGGTTGTGAAGCCGCCTCTTCACTGGACTTCTTACTCCTCTCCCAGAGGAACTGGAAAGGGGGGTAAAAGTAAAGACTAGAATGAGGGGGACAGAATTCATCCTACACATTGAAACTGTCACCAAAATTCATAGAAAACAATAACATTTGCCTGTTTCTGAAATAGTGGATAACACAAAACTGAGAGTGTCAAAATGGAGACAGGTAGCTGGGACCTAGGGTATCTTAAATGAGGATTGTTTTGCTTATTGTATATTTATGTATGTATTTTAACTATTTTGTACAGATGAGGATTGTCACCACTATTTAGGTTGCTACAGATTGACATGCAGCTGTTTCTATGACTGTCTGAAGCGGTGTGGACTGTATTTTATATGTAGATCTACATAAAAACTGCTACATGACAAAAACCACTCATAGAGATATTTTGAGTATTGGCACAATTACTCACTTTGTGTAATCTAAAATCTTCTAGCTGCTGAATATTCTGTTCACTGAAGTCTTTCGATTGAGCTGCTTGAATACAAATGCTCACTTCTGGCTAATGAAATGGATTTCCCATAGGGGTTTCTGCATAGTCTTTTTGGACAGTAGTTACATGCATATGTTTCTGGGCATGTTTCCAACATAGCTGTAAGCTGTCACTGTATTTAACTGCTGTTCTTGTCAACTTTCACTAAAGCATATAAAATGCTGAAAAAAAATACAAAGCATCAATAAAACAAAAAGTACATTCTTTAATAAGATAAACAAAATTCACAGACCAAAAACTAAATTAATTAAGAAACAAAGAGAGAAGATTCAAATCAGCTCTATGAAAAATGCAAATGGAGACATTACAAGTGATATGATAGAGATTTAAAAGATCATCTGAGACTATCATGAACACCTCTATGTAAACAAACTAGACAACCTAAGGGAAATGGAAAAATTCTTGGAGACATACGATCCCCCAACCTTGAATTAGAAACAAATAGAGACCCTGAACATACCAATAAAAGTAACAAGATTGAAACAACAATTAGAAGTCTCCCTGCAACAACAAAGTCCAGATCCTGATGGAATCACACCTGAATTCGACCAGAGCTTCAAAGAAGAACTGGTACCAGTTTTACTGAAGCTATTCGACAAGATTGAAGAAATGGGACTTCTCCCAAACTCATTCTACAAAGAACATGTCACTCTGACACCAATGCCAGGAAAAGACACAACAACAGAAACCAGATGGTAAAGTTTTCAAAAAATATTACAAAACAAGTTCAACAGCACATTGAAACAACAACAACAAAAACAAAAACAAAACACCATGACCAAGTTGGTTTTATCCAGAGATAGAAGGTGTTTCACCATATGCAGTCAATTAACGTGATTCACTATGTAAGCAGAATTAAAAACAAATGCATATGATCATTTTAATAGATGCAGAAAAAGCATTTGATACAATCCAGTATTCCTTCATGATAAAAACTCTTAGGAAAAAATACACAGAGGGATCATTCCTCAAAATAATAAAAGCCCTATACAACAAACCCACAGCCAATGTCATCTTGAGTATAGAAAAGTTGAGCTCTTCCCTCCTCAGATCTAGGCCAAGGCAAGGATTCCCACTTCCAGTGCCTCTGTTCAACATACTACTGGAACTGCTCGCCAGAGCAATCAAGCAAGAAAAAGAAATAAAGGGTATCTCAATTAGAAAAGAAGAAATCAGGCTCTCTCTGTGTGCTGATGATGCCATCTTATACCTAGAGAATCTCAAAGATGCAAAGATGCCACCAAAAAACTCCTGGATTTGATAAATGAATTGAGAAAAGTTTCGGGACACAAAATCAACACACACAAATCAGTAGCACTGCCATAACCAATAGTGACCAAGTCGAGAATCAAATCAAGAACTCAACTTCATTTACAATAACAGCTAAAAAGCACAAATATCTTTACAAAATAAATATATTTAATCAAAGAGGTGAAAGATCTATACAAGGAGAACTGCAAAACTCTGATGAAAATAATTATAGAGGACACAAACAAATGGAGAAACATCCCATGCTCATGGATCGGAAGAATCAACATTGTTAACATGACCATATACCCAAAGTAATATGTAGATTTAATGCAATCCCTATCAAACTATTGATGTCATTTTTCACAGAATTATTAAAAAAAATCCTAAAATTCATATGGCATCACAAACGAACCAGAATAGCCAAAGTAATCGTATGTAAAAAGAACAAAGCTACAAACATCACAATACCTGAATTCCAACTATACTACAAGACTGTAGTTTCCAAAACAGCATGGTATTCGTTCAAGAGCAGACACATGGACCAAAGGAAAAGAATAGGGAATCCGGAAAAAACTCCAATACCTACAGCCCGCTGATCCTTGACAAAGCAGGCAAAAACATACACTGGGGAAAAGACACCCTACTCAACAAATGGTGCTGGGAGAACTGGATAGCTACATGCAGAAAAATGAAACTTTATTTCGATCTCCCTCCATATACAAAAGTTAATTCAAGGTTGATTAAAGACTTAAATGTCAGACCTGAAACCATAAAAATACTATGAGAAAACCTAAAAAAATCTTTAAAAGACATCGGACCAGGCAAGGACTTTATGACTAAAACCCCAAAAGTAAACACAACAAAAACAACATAAATAAGTGGTATTTCATTAAACCAAAAAGCTTTGCACAGCCAAAGAAATAATCAACAGAGCAAACAGGCAACCTACAGGATGAAAGAAGATACGCACAAACTACACTTCTGACATAGGTATGCACAAACTACACCTCTGACATATCCAGAATCAACAAAGAACGCCAACAAATCAGCAAAAAAACCCAATAATCCCATTAAAAAAGTGGGTAAATGACATGAGCAGACATCTCTCAAAAGAAGATATACAAGTGACTACAAACATATCACTAATATCACTAATGGCCAGGGAACTGCAAATAAAAAACACAGTGAGATACCACCTTACACCAATCAGGATGGCCATTTATAAAAAATAAAAAAAAACAAGAGATACTGGCATGGATGCAGAGAAAAGAGAATGCTGATGCACTGTTGGTGGGAGTGTAGATTAGTACAACCTCTGTGGAAAATGGCATGAAGATTTCTCAAACAACTCAAAGTAGGTCTTCTATTTGATTCAGCAATGCCACTAATAGGTATCCACTCAAAGGAACAGAGGTCAGTATTGCAAAAAGACACCAAGCCGGACTCAGTGGCTCAGCCTGTAATCCCAGCGCTTTGGGAGACTGAGGTGAGTGAATTGTCTGAGCTCGCGGTTTCGAGACCCGCCTGGGCAACTTGGCGAGACCTCATCTGTACAGTAAGTCAAAAATTAGCCTGGCGTGGTAGCGCGTGACTGTAGATCCAGCTACTTGGAAGGCTGAGGTGGAAGGATTGCCGGAGCCCAGCAGGTCGAGATAGTGGTGGCCGGGAGTGGCCACTGCACTCCAGTCTGGGTGACAGAGTGAGATTCCAACTCAAAAAAAAAAAAAAAGACACCTACTCCCACACATTCAACACAACACAAGTCACAATTGTAAAGATGTGGTATCAATTTCCAAATATTGGAGTGCATTCTCAATGTGACTTGGATTGAAATATGCCTTAAGAACTTTAAAAAATGTAGTCTATCAGCCAGTAGAAATATAAATGCATATTTATGATTATTATTATTTTATTTGAGATAGTTTCTTGCTGGAGTCTTACTCTGTCGCCCAGACTGGAGTGCAGTGACCGCTCTCAGCCACCACAGCCTCGACCTGCTGGGTTCCGGCGATCCTTCCAC
This sequence comes from Carlito syrichta, assembly GCF_000164805.1. Lineage (NCBI taxonomy): Eukaryota > Metazoa > Chordata > Mammalia > Primates > Tarsiidae > Carlito > Carlito syrichta. The sequence continues at coordinate 3,148 of NW_006969548.1, read as the reverse complement.
CTCAGCCTAACAAGTAGCCAGAATTATTGGCATGCGCTACCACGCCTGGCTGATTTTTTGATTTATTGTAGAGATGAGGTCTTGCTGCCCAGGCGGGTCTCGAACCCGCGAGCTCAGGCAATTCAGTCACCTCAGCCTCCCAAAGGCGCGGGATTACAGGCTGAGCCACCGAACCCGGCTGATTATTATTATTTATTTGAGATAGTTTCTTGCTTATTGTCCAGTCTGAAGTACAGTGTGGTGCTATCATAGCTCATTGTAACTTGAAGCTTTTGTGCTCAAGTGATCCTCCCACCTCAGCCTCCTGAGTAGCTAGGACTACAGGTGTGGGCTACCATGCCTGGCTAATTAAAACCACTTTTTTGTAGTATTGGGTCTTGCTATGTTTCCCAGGCTGGTCTCAAACTCTTGGTCTAAGTCATCCTCCTGCCTCAGCTTCCCAAAGTTCTGGTATTACAGGCATGAGTCACCATGCCTGGCCCACAGCGATTATTTTTATTGACGTTGTAGTTAGTGGTTATGAAAGCTTATCGTACATATAATGCAATTATATTAATCATTTTCACATCGTTTAAAAATAGAAACGGTAGGTGACAGAGAACATAAATCATAGGGTAGAGTGTGGCAGCTCAGTCACTTTAGGAAGAACTTCATGTGCAGTTGACGCTTGAATAACATGGGTTTGAATTGCACAAGTCCACTTATGTGTGTGTTTTCTTCCACCTCTCCCACGCCTGACCAAGCCCTTCTCTTCTTCCTGCTCAGTCTACTCAACGTGCAGGCGATTAGGATGAAGGGTTTTTAAATGATCCACTTCCACTTAGTGAATAAAGAACATGTTTTCTCTTTTTAATTGTTTTCCTTTTTTTGAGACAAATTCTCACTCTGTTCCCCAGGTTGGAGTGCAGTGATCATTGCTTACTGTAATCTCACACTCCTGAACTCAACCAAATCCGACCTGTAGTCTCGCAAAGTACTGGAAGTACAGGTGTGAGCCACCTGCCCCTAACTTCTTTGTCATTTTCTTTGTTTTCTCCTCCCTCCCTCCTTCCTTCCCACTCTACTGTCTCCTCCCTCCCTCCCTCTTCCCCCTTATTTCTTTCTTTCCTTTTCTCTTCCTTTCTTGTCTGGGGTCTCACTCTGTCTCTCAGACTTGCGCGCAGCAGCACAATCGGGAATCACCACAGCCTTGACCTCCTGGGCTCAGGCAATCTTTCAGGCTCAGCCTCCTGAATAGCTAGAACTACAGGCATGCACCACCACATTCAGCTGATTTTTTGAGTTTTTGTAGAGACAAGGCCTCGTTATGTGTCCAGGCAGATCTTGAACTCCTGGGCTCAAGCAATCCTCTCACCTCAGCCTTCCAAAGTGCTGGGATTACGGGTGTGAGCCATTGCACCTAGTTATGCTTTTCTTAATAACATTTTCTTTTTTCAAGCTTACTTTATTGTAAAAATGCTGCATATAAGCATCCAACACACAAAATATGAGTTAATTGACTGTATATGTTATTGGTAAGGCTTCCGGTCCCACTGTAGGCTATTGGTGGATATGTTCTTGCTGTGTCAAAAATTATACTGGATTTTTTACTACACAGGGGATTGGATCCTCTAACTCCTGAGTTGTTCAAGGATCAACTGTACTTGCTGAGCACAAAGTACTTATAAAAATTTAATAAATAGCACAAATACTACTTAATTTAATCAATAGAACAAGGCAGAACAATAGATATTAAATTATATCATAATCCACCTGTAATATAATTATATCATAATCTTTTTAGAATTGGTGCATTATCATTTATTATGAGAATAAAATATCCTTAAGAACTATACTTCTGCGAATATTTTTGAAATTGAGGCACAACTTACATCCAGGAAATTACACATATCTTAAGTTCAATGAGTTTTCACATAGTAAATATATCCAGCCCAAGAGAACACATCCAGATCTTAGGAGGACTCCTCTGCCCCTTCACGGTTTGTATCTCCCCAAGGCTGTAATTATTCTGACCTGTGTGACCACATATTATAGCCAGATTGCGAGAAAGGAGATGCCAACATGCAGAGGGTCAAATTTTCGAGTTCTTTATTAGCTGGTGGTCGAGAATAGGCTAGTGCCAGGAAAACTCTCAACCCTGAATACAGAAAGAAGGGGGTTTATAAAGGCAAAAATCATGAAAGCTGTCCAGTTATGATTACATTTCCTGGCAGAATATTGTCAGTTATGATTAGATATGGCACTAGCATTTAGGGAGTTTTCAAGCACTGATGGGAACAAGAATGTGGGCTTGTGATTATGGGAGGATACAACCTGTGATTACAGGAAGGTTACACCGGGGGGTCATCACTGGGTTAAGATGGAGGATCTGTTACAAAATGCAGTGACTTATGTTCAAGCAAGGTTTTGCAGATAGATATTTCGCACAGATTACTTTAGCACTTTTTTGTTATTTAATCCTATTGAGGTGACAAGTCTTTCAAGAAAATGTCCTATTTGGAAATTCTTCTTTGGGGAGGATTATTAAAGACACGTTTTAACTACTTCAAATTTTGTGAGGTGAATGTTACATAAGCCATAATGTCCATAAGAAGAAAATAAAAAGGAAACCATCATCAATAAAGAATACGAAGAATTGACGAGGTGAGGTAGCTCAAGCTTGTCATTTCAGCACTTAGGGAGGCAGAGGAGAGAAGATAGCCTGAGCCCAGGGGTTGGAGACCAGCAGGAGCAACTTGGGAAGACCTCATCTCTACATAAATAAAAACATTAGTCAGGTATGGTGGCAGGCACCTGTGGTGCCACTTGGAAGTCTGAGGCAGAAGGAAACCTGAACCCCGCAGATCAAGGCTGCGGTGGCCGGTAGCATGCTACTGCACTCAGGCCGGGTGATAGAGCAAAACTGACTCAGAACAACAGTAACAAAAGAGAATATAAAGAATTGTGAAAAAAGAATATGGGAAGACAAAATAATCAACTGTCTCCGTGTATCTTGATTTTCTATGTACTCAGTGGAAAATCATCTCTGTAGAATGGTGAATGATATAGTAACCACAGGAGTTCAAAACAACTTCAGATTTTGGATAAAACTTCAGATTTATTCAAGTATTCCAGAAGTCCATTCTATGATGGCGATATATGTTTCCAG
>NW_006969547.1:0-436 GCF_000164805.1 Carlito syrichta | reverse complement strand
TGGATGGGCTGGGGTGTGGGTGTGCCTGGGTCGTGGAGTGAAGGGGCTAGGGAATGTGTGAATCTTGGTTGTATTGGGCCTGAGTTAGGGGGGCCCAACCATGGCTGGGCTAGGATGTGGCTATGCGTGGTTGAAAGTATGGAAGGGCCGGATTGTGAGTGGGCTCCGGTGAGGGTGGGTCCTGGTGTGGGTGGGCCCAGGTGGGCATGGGAGTGGGCCAGGGTGTGGATGGTCTGGGGTGTGGGTGTGGATGGGCCAGGGTGTGGATGGGTTAGGGAGTGTGTGGGTCTTGGTGTGTGTGGCCCCTAGTGTGGGTGAGCCTAGTTATGGCTAGGCCATGATACGTGTGTGGTTTGGCAGGGGTAAGGATGGCCTGGGGTTTGAATGGGCTCCGGCGTGGATGGGTCCTGATGTGGGTAGGCCCATGTGTGGGTCT
>NW_006969546.1:0-974 GCF_000164805.1 Carlito syrichta | reverse complement strand
AGATCATTCTCTCATGGAATGAAGTAAAGAATGAAGTTTCTTAAAGACTGCCTAAAGTGACAGTAAATGGCTAGAAGGTGGGGAAAGACAGGATAAACCGGCACACGGTTTATGCATGATCTACTTGTGTAGGAAGGGGCAGTGAGGAAGAGAAGGTAAGCTAAACCACTTAGTGATTTAGCTACCAGGTGGTGCTGTGAGCTAAGGTCAGCTTGGTTGTGGTATTGCCTGGCCTCAGGATGGGCAGATCATTCTCTCATGGAATGAAGTAAAGAATGAAGTTTCTTAAAGACTGCCTAAAGTGACAGTAAATGGCTAGAAGGTGGGGAAAGACAGGATAAACCGGCACACGGTTTATGCATGATCTACTTGTGTAGGAAGGGGCAGTGAGGAAGAGAAGGTAAGCTAAACCCACTTAGTGATTTAGCTACCAGGTGGTGCTGTGAGCTAAGGTCAGCTTGGTTGTGGTATTGCCTGGCCTCAGGATGGGCAGATGCACAGCTCATTGAGAATGCATGTTTGCACGGTTCACCTGTTGCTTGGAATAACACAGTATATCTGTGGGCACTGGTAATGATCCAAATACCAGAATTAGCCTTGTGTCCTCTTGAGTTTTGGAGAACTTGTGAAAACTGTGCTGATGATTAGAAGTGACTTGACTGTAGTTGCTGTAATTCTGACCTTAGATATTAGGCTTACACACTTATTTTGATGTTTGCTTCAATGTGCTTTTTATGCTTCAATGTATCCTTTGTTTTCTTTCTATCTCTTCTTCTTTCCCTCATCCAGTCCATTAATAGATTGACCAATCTTTTCTTCACAAAAAAGACATGCTCTCATTTATGCCTTATTAGTTATCTCCCAGTCAGTTTTTAAATTTTTTAAATTTAAATTTTTTTTATTTTAAAGATGTCGGGTACAATTCAGGGTTAGGTATATAAATGTTCATTATGCAGGTACCCTTGTTGATGAGG
>NW_006969545.1:0-960 GCF_000164805.1 Carlito syrichta | reverse complement strand
AAGGTTTCCGCCCTCAGGTTGAGCAGTAACCAGTGAGTGTGCTGTTTTGGGCTGTTTTAGATACATTGCAAAAAAAAGTTAATTTCTCACACAGTTCCAACTTGAAAACACTCTATGGTCCTCACAAAAACATTCAGAGGAAGGAAAATTCGTCTGTGGGCCGAGAGTGAGGAAGGAAGGAAACCCTTCAGAAGCTGAGAGAGGAAAGCAGAGGCTCCTCAAACCCTGTGAAGATGGTTACAGCCAGCCTGCCATGCACCGGGCTTGATGGCAACAATGTCTCCTCCCCAGGTCACAGGCTCCCAAGATGCTCTGCAGAGCGACGGTCACCACAAAGTGCTTCATACTGTGTCAGTTAGGGACCTGAGGCCAGACCCCTAAGTGAGTGAGACGAGGGGCACTGACCACCTGGGGGACTTTGTCAACCTGCCTCCCAGTTTTCTGGGCCTTTGTGGCGAGGTCAGGGTTGCAGACGGTCCCTGGGAGCCCACCGCAGCCTCCTCCAACAGCAGCCCCGCCCCATCATGAAACCTACCCTGGGCATCCCTGAGGGAGGAAAGCCTTCTCGGGCAGCTTCTGCCCATGCGGTGGGAGCAAACCCTACCTTCCCAGATGGCCCCAGTCAATCACTGCCAGATGGGCTGCTTGCGGCTCAGGCTGCCCACTAAAGAGAAAGCAATGGGGCCAGCACACATGAGTTTTCTGGGTCTCTCAGGATTCGGCTCCTCCTTCCAAACCACTCGTCTCAGGGCAAACGCAGCCACAGGACCCCAAACCTGCCCCTGCCACCCGCCATAGGTTGACCGTGTTGCCTATGCAGGGACTATGGTTCCAGTGTGTGGGGCATGAGAGGAAGGAAGCAACCGGCTTTACCTTTGAGCCAGACATAGGCAACACCTGTGAGTGCAGACACCATGTGTCTACAGTACACCAGGAGGCAGGTATCATCATCTCTTTCCT
>NW_006969544.1:2271-13731 GCF_000164805.1 Carlito syrichta | reverse complement strand
TTTTTTCATTTTTAAAGGCAGTGTTTAGGTATGAGACCCATGCTAGTCTCAAACACCTGGCCTAAAGCAATACTCCTTTCCTTGCTTAACAATGTCCTGGTATACGGTGCAGGAACCAATAATTCTGGCTAATTTTTATTTTATTTTATTTCACTTTATTTGACTTCATTTCATGTTATTTTATTTAACTTTACTGTTTTTTTTATTTTGTAGCAAGAGGGTTTTGCCATGAACCCCAGGCTAGTATCACATCCCTGGCCTGAAGTGTTCCTACTGCCTTGACCTTTCAAAACTTCTGGATGACTTTGAGGAACCACTAAGTCTTTCTAATTGTTTTATTTTATTTTATTTTACTTTACTATTTTTAAACTTTATTTTGTAGTGATAGGGTTTTGCCATGAGGCCCAGGCTAGTCTTATACACTTGGCCTGAAGCAATGCTAATGCCTCAGCCTCCCAAAATGTTAGGATGACAGTGAGGAAACACTAAGTCTGGCTAATTATTTTATTTCATTTTATCTTAATGTATTTTATTTTACTTTACTTTAGTATTTTATTCTTTTTATTTTGTAGAGACAGGGTTTTTCTATGATCCCCAGGCTAGTCTCACACTCCTGGTTTGAAGATATCCTCCCACATCAGCCTCCGACACTGCTGGGATGCCAGGCAGGATCCACTAAGTCTGCCTCTTTACTTTATTTTTTTTTTCTATTTTATTTTTTTATTATGTAGTGACAGAGTTTTGCCAAGAGGCCAAGGCTAGTGTCACACTCCTGGCCTGAAGCAATCTGCCTGACTTGGCCTACCAAAGTGCTGGAATAAATGTCAGGAATGACTATGTCTGGATAATACTTTATTTTATTTTATTTTATTTCACTTTACTTAATTTTTTTATTTATTATACTTTAATATTTTATTTTTTTATATTGTAGTGACAGGATTTTGCCATGTGGCCCAGGGTATTCTCACATACCTGGCCCAAAGCGATGCTTCTGCCTCAGCCTTCCAAAATGCTGAGATGACAGTGAGGAAACACTGAGTCTGGCTAATTATTTTGTTTTATTTTATTTTAACTTATTTTACTTTACTTTGGTATTTTATTATTTTATTTTGTAGAAACAGGGTTTTGCTATGAGCCCCAGGTCAGTTATAAACACCCAGCTTCAAGCAATCCTTCCACATTGGCCTCTGACAGTGCTGGAATACCAGGTAGGAACCACTAAGTCTGGCTCTTTATTTTATTCTATTTTGTTATTTTATTTTATTTTACTTTATTTCTTTTTATTTTACTTTACTGTTTTAATTTTTTTATTTTGTAGAGACAAGATTTAGCTATGAGGTCCAGGCTACTCCCAAACTCCTGGCGTCAAGTGATACTCCCACCTTATCCTCCCACAGTGCTGGTATGCCAGGAAGGAATCACTATGTCTGACTCATAAACCTTTTTTTTATTTTGTTTATTACTGTACTATTTTTTTTATTTTTCATTTTGAGGTGACAGGGTTTTGCCATGAGGCCCAGGCTAGTCTCAAACTCCTGGTCTCAAGTGATCCTCACACCTTGGCCTCACAATGTGCTGAGATGCCAGGTAAAATACACTAAGTATGGCTAAATATTTTTTTTGATTTTATTCATTTTATTTTTTGTTACTATATTATTTTCTTATTTTATAGAGACTGTGGTTTGTTATGAGGCCCTGGCTAGTCTCACACTCCTGGCATGAGTGATAGTCTCTTGTGGCCTCCCAAAATGCTGTGATGACAGCGAGGAACCACTGTCTGGCTCATTATTTTATTTTTTAGCACGGTATTTTACTTTGCTTTATTATTATTTATTTTGTTTAGTAGAGATAGTGTTTTGCTGTGATGCCTGGCTAGTATTAAACTCCTGTCCTCAAGCAATCCTCCCAATTTGTCCTCTCATGTGTCTGCATTGCCAGTCATGAACCTTTAACTCTGGCTCATTTTATTTAATATTATCATTTTATTTTATTACATTTTATTTTACTAGTGTATATTTTTATTTTGTAGAGACAGTGTTTTGCTATGAGACTCAGACTAGTCTCAATCACCTGGCCTCAACTGACCCTCCCACCCTGGCTTTTCAAAGTTCTGGTATGCAAGACTGGAACCACTAAGTCTGGCTATATTATGTATTTTATTGTTTTTTTATTGTATTGTATTTTACTGCATTGTATTGTAATGTATTTCATTGTATTTTATTGTATGTTACTATACTTTACTATTTTATTTTTTTATTTTGTAGAGAGAGTGTTTTGCTATGAGGCCCAGGCAAGTCTCAAACGACTGGCCTCAAGTGATCCTCCAGCCATGGCCTTCTACAAGGGTGGTGTTCCAGGCTGGAATCACTATGTCTGACTCAATTTATTTTATATTATTTTGTTTCATTTTATTTTATTTGCTTGACTATTTTTTTTTAATTTTAGAGACAGTGTTTTGCTGTGAGTCCCAGGCTAGTCTCCAACTCCTGGCCTCAAGCATACCTTCTACTTTGGCCTCCCAAATGCTGGGATGTGTGTGAGGAACAACTGAGTCTTGCTAATTACTTTATTTTATTTTATGTCATGTCTTTTCTTTTCATTTTATTTTATATTATTTTATTTTACTTTGTCATTGTATATTTTAATTTTGTAGAGACAGGGTTTTCCTATGAGACCCAGGCTAGTTTCAAGTTCCGGGTCTCCAGAGATCCTCCCACTTTGGCCTTTCAAAATGCTGGGTTGCCAGGCAGGAACAACTAAATCTAGCTAATTATTTTATTTTACTTTATTTACTTTATTTCATTTTATTTTATTTTACTTTACAATTTTATTTTTTAATTTTGTATAGACAAGGTTTTGCTATGAGGCCCAGAGTAGTCTCAAAATCCTGGCCTCAGGTGATCCTCGCACCTCAGCCTTTCAATGTGCTGGGATGCCAGGCAGGAACCATTAAGTCTAGCTAATTATTTTATTTATCTTACTTCATTTTATATTTCTTACTATTTAATTTTTTTATTTCGTAGAGACTATGTTTTGTTATGAGGCAAAATAAGTTTATTTTATTGGATTTTTTGTTTTGTATTTTATTTTGTTTGATTGTATTTCACTTTGCTTTAATATTTTATTTTTTTATTTTGTAGGAATAAAAATAAAATATTTTTATTTTTGTTTTGCTATGAGGTCAGGCTATGCTAAAACACCTTGTCTCAAGAGTTACTTTTGCCCCAGATTCCCAGAGTCCTGGTATGAAATTCAGGAACCCCCGAGTCTGGCTAATTTTTATTTTACATTATTTTATTTTATTTTATTTATCTTTACTTTACAATTTTATTTTTTAATTTTGTAGCAACAGAGTTTTGCCATGAGTTCCAGGGTAGTTTCACACGCCGGGCCTGAAGCGATACTCTGCCTCAGCCTCCCAAAATGCTAGGATGACTGTGAGGAATCACTAAGTCTTTCTAATTATTTTGATTTCACTTATTTTATTTTATTTTAGTATTTTATTTTTTTAATTTGTAAAGACAAGGTTTTGCTATATGCCAGGCTAGTCTAAAACTCCTGGCTTCAACCGATTCTTCTCCCTCAGCCTCCCACAGTGCTGGGATGTCAGGGGGGAACCACTAAGTCTGGCTCTATTTTTAATTTTATTGAATTTATTTTAATAAATTAATTTTATTTATGCTATTTTTTGTTAGGTTATTTCATTTCATTTTATTTTATTTCATTTTTATTTTATTTTACTTTATTTCATTTTATTTTTCTCTACTTTTTTTTTTAATTGTGTAGTGACAGAGGTTTTCTATGACACTTGGCCAAGTCTAACACTGATCCACTTGCCTCAGTCCTCAAAGTGCTGGGATGACAGTCAGTAACCACTAAGTCTGATTAATTTTTTTTTTTTTTTACCCACAGTGCTGGGATGCCAGGCAGGAACTAAAAGTCTGAGTCATGTTATCTTATTTTATTTTATATTCTTTATTTTATTTAATTTTATCTTACTTGTCCACTTTATAATTTTGTAGAGACAGAGTTTTGATCTGAGGCCCAGGCTAATCTCAAGTTCTTGAGCTAGAGTGATTGTCCAGCCTTGGCCTCCAAAAGTGCTAGAAAGCCATGCAGGAATCACTGAGTCTGGCTAATTATTTACTTTATTTTATTTTTCTTAGGTATTTTATTTTTTAATTTTGTAGTCACAGGGTTTTGAGGCCCAGGATAGTCTCAACCACCTGGCTTCAAGGTATCCTCCTGCCTCAGCCTCCCAAAGTGTTTGGATCCCATCCTGGAACCACTAAGTCTGGCTAATTATATTACATAATTTCATTTCATTATATTATATGTTATTTTATTTTATTTTACTTCATGGTTTTGTTTTTTCATTTTGTAGTGACAGGGTTTTGGCATCAGGCCCAGAATTGTCTCATACTCATGACCTGAAGAGACCCACTAGCCTCGACCTACCAAAGTGCTGATATGACTGATTGTGAGGAATGACTATGTCTGGTTTATTTTTAAATTTATTTTATTTTATTTTATTTTCTATTTTTTTATTTTTTAGAGGCAGTGTTTAGCTATGAGGCCAAGGCTAGTCTCAAACACCTTGTCTCAAGTGGTACTCTTGCCCTGGCTTAAAAAGGCCTGGTATGCAATGCAGGAACCACTAAGTCTGGCTAATTTTTATTCTAGTTTTTTTGTTTTACTTTACTTTATGTTATTTTATTTAACTTAACTTATTTTTATTTTGGAGCAACAGGGTTTTGCCATGAGCCCAAGGCTAGTATCACACTCCTGGCCTGAAGTGATCCTCCCGCCTCGACCTCCCAAAATGCTAGGATGACTTTGAGGAACCACTAAGGCCTTCTAAATATTTAATTTTATTTTTATTCTATTTTATTTTACTCTACTATTTTTTTATTTCATTTTGTAGTGATAGTGTTTTGCCGTGAGGCCCAAGCTAGTATCATACACTTAGCATGAAGTGATGCTCACACTTCAGCCTTCCGAAATGTTGGATGACAGTGAGGAAACACTAAGTCTGGAGATTTATTTTATTTCATTTTATTTTAATGTATTTTTTTTTAACTTTCCTTTAGTATTATATATTTTTTTATTTCATAGAGACAGAGTTTTGCTATGAGCCCCAGGCTAGTCTCACACTCCTGGCTTCAAGAAATTCTCCAACATCAGCTTCCAACAGTGCTGGGATAACAGGCAGGATCCACTGAGTCTGCCTCATTACTTTATTTTATTTTATTTTACTATTTTATTTTTTTATTTTTTAGTGAAAGGGTTTTGCCAAGAGGCCAGGCTAGTCTCACACTCTGGCCTGAAGCAATCTGCCCAACTTGGCCTCTCAAAGTGCTGCAATGATTGTCAGGAATGACTATCTCTGGATAATATTTTAATTTATTTTATTTTATTTCACTTGAATTAATTTTATTCCATTTTATTATACTTTAATATTATTTTTTTTTATATTGTAGTGACAGAATTTTGCCATAAGGCCCAGGATAGTCTCACACACCTGGCCTAAAGTGATGTTCCCACCTCGTCCTCACAAAATGCTGAGATGACCGTGAGGAAACATTAAATCTGGCTAATTATTTTATTTTATTTTATTTTGTTTTGGTATTTTATCTTTTTTATTTTGTAGAAACAGGGTTTTGCTATGAACCCCAGGCTAGTCATAAACACCTAGCTTCAAGAGATTCTCCCGCATAAGCCTCCCAAAGTGCTGGGCTCCCAGCATGGAACCACTAAGTCCGGCTAATTATATTATATCGTTTTATTTTATTATATTATATGTTATTTTTTTCTTTTTCTTTACTATTTTACTTTTTCATTTTGTAGTGTCAGGGATTTGCCATCAAGTCCAGGCTAGTCTCACACCACTGGCCTGAATTGACCTACTTTCCTTGGCCTCCCAAAGTGCTGGTATGACTGTGAGGAATGATTGTCTGGTTTATTTTAAAATTTATTTTATAATATTTCATTTTATTTTTTACTTTTTTTTATTTTGTAGAGGCAGTGTTTAGCTATGAGGCCCAGGCTAATCTCAAACACCTGGTCTCAAGTGGTACCCCTGCCCTGGCTTAACAAAGTCCTTGTATGTGATGCAGGAACCACTAAGTCTGACATTTTTATTTTATTTTATTTTGTTTCACTTTATTTTATGTTACTTTACTTAATGTTGCAATTTTTTTTGTAGCAACAGAGTTTTGTCATGAGCCCAGGCTAGTGTCAAACTCCTGGTCTGAAGTGATCCTCCTGGTTCGACCTCCCAAAATGCTAGGATGACTTTGAGGAACCACTAAGTCTTTCTAATTATTATATTTTAATTTAATTTAATTTAATTTAATTTTACTTTACTATTTTTTATTTTATTTTGTAGTGATAGGGTTTTGGCATGAGGCCCAGGCTAGTCTCATACACTTGACCTGAATCAAAGCTCATGCCTCAGCCTCTCAAAATGTTGGGATGACAGTGAGGAAACACTAAGTCTGGCTAATTGTTTTATATAATTTTATTTTAATATATTATATTTTACTTTAGTATTTTATTTTTTTTATTTTCTAGAGACAGGGTTTTGTTATGAGCCCCGGGCTAGTCTCACACTCCTGGCTTCAAGAAATCCTCCCTCATCAGCCTCTGACAGTGCTGGGATGCCAGGCAGGATCCACTAAGTCTAGCTCTTTCCTTTATTTTACTTTATTTTAGTATTTTATTTTTTTATTTTGTAGTCACAGGGTTTTGCCAAGAGGCCCAGGCAAGTCTCACACTCCTGGCCTGAAGCAATCTGCCTGACTTGGCCTCCCAAAGTGCTGGAATGACTGTCAGGAATGACTAAGTCTCGCTAATATTTCAATTTATTTTATTTTAATTTTCTTAATTATATTTTATTTTATTATATTTTACTTTAATATTATATTTTTTTATATTGTAGTGACAGGATTTTGCCTTGAGGCCCAGGGTAGTCTAAGATATCTGGCCTAAAGTGATATTCCCGCTTTGGCCTTGCAAAATGCTGAGATGACAATGAGGAAACACTAAGTTTGGTTAATTATTTTATTTTATTTTTATTTTATTTTACTTTTATTTTATTTGTATTTTATTTTTTTATTTTGTAGAACAATGTTTTGCTATGAGCCCCAGGCTATTCATAAACACCCAGCTTTAAGCGATCCTCTCACATCAGTCTCTGACAGTGCTGGGATGCCATGTAGGAACCACTAAGTTTCACTCTTTCTTTTATTCTGTTTTATTTTGTTATTTAATTTTTCTGTTTTGTTTTTTTATTTTGTAGAGACAAACTTTGGCTATGAGGCCCAGGCTACTCTCAAACTCCTGGCATCAAGTGATACTCCTGCCTTATCCTCCCACAGTGCTGGTGTGCCAGGCAGGAACCTCAAAGTCTGGCTCATTTAACGTTTTTTTATTTTGTTTATTGGGTTTGTTTTTTAATTTACTATTTTTTTCCTTCATTTTGAAAAATGAAGAAAAGTTTACAGCATTTTGCCATGAGATCCAGGCTAGTCTCAAACTGCTGGTCTCAAGCGATCCTCGACCTTAGCCTCCCAATATGCTGGGATACCAGGCAGGAATCATTAAGTCTGACTAATAGTATCATTTTATTTTATTCATCTTATTTTATTTTTCTTTACTATACTATTTTTTTATTTTGTAGAGGCAGTGTTTTGTTATGAGGCCCAGGCTAGTCTCACACTCCTGGCTTGAGCAATACTCCCTCCTCGGTCTCCCAAAATGCTGTGATGACAGTGAAGAACCACTAAGTCTGGCTAATTATTTTATTCTGTAACATTTTATTTAAACTTGCTTTACTGTAATTTATTTTATTTAGTAGAGATAGTGTTTTGCTACACTGACTGGCTAGTATCAAACTCCTGGCCTCAAGAGATCCACCTCCTAGTAACAGTAACCCCATGCCTCTGACTTCCTGATGCTGGCTGGGGGCACTGGAGAGGGAGTAGAGGGGAGTTCCCGGTGGCCTTTTCCAGGGCGGCTCCACAAGCAGTGGCAGAGCCAGAGTCCAAAAGCCACCAAGAAGCTGTAAAAGGGCGGCACTCCCAAGGCGGTCGGTATCCCATCAAAGCGCTAAGCGCCAGCGACCCTGCTTAGCTTCCAAGTCTGTGGCTCCGTCACCTGCACTCCCTCATGGGCCCTGCAGAGGGAAGTCCCGGGTGTCCTTTTCCATGTAGGTGAGAAAAGAAGTGGCAGAGCCAAAGTCCAAAAGCCAGGGAGAACCTGTAGGGGGGTGGCGCTCCCCCAGACGCAGGGTCTCCCATCCAAGCACTAAACCGCAGCGACCCTGCTTAGCTTCCAAATCCCAGGCGGATACTTAGCCTGCGCGCCCAGAAGGGTCCTGGAGGAAGCGCAGCCAATGCGCTCCCACACGGGCCTACTGGGCTCCATGCACCTCAAGCCCGCAGGATGCCTCTAAGCAGGACCCTTCGGGAGACAGGCGTCCTGGATCTAGCCGCCCACACGTACCCCACGGCCTCCTGAGCCAGCAAACGCTGGAAATGTCCGCACCATAGCGCACACTCTCGCGACAGCCTAGGCGCTAAGGGGAGCCCAGGTCAGTCAGCCGGATCCTAGGTGGCTTCCCTGGGGACGCGTGGGGTCTCCCACTTCACGGGGTCCCAGTCATCCGGGCACTCTGCCATCCCCAGCAGACGGTCCCGGGCCTCTGGGAAATGGCAAGCACCCTGGATTGTGCTCTACCGCTTGGCCGCAGGCTGTGGCTGACATTCTAGGGTTCAGGACCCAAGGCCGCGATATTCCATTCCCTTCTGCCCGGCTCTCCCACAACTCACACGCGCAGCCCCACAACAGTCTCCAACTCTTTCCTGCCAGGCACCCACTTGCCCCAGTCACCTGGGGTGAGGCCACTGGCACTGGCACGGAGCTCCTGGCCTACCCTGCCATCCTGGCTGACAACTGTCCCCCTCCTTCACGAGGGAATCACGTGGATGAAAAGTGCTGCCATGGGAACGCTTGGGCTGCTGGGCTGCTGCATCATAGCGCACTGCCTGGTCCGATGGGAGAGGTGGAGCCGACCACTTCGGAAGCAGAAACCCTCCCACCTCACTGTCGCAGCCGTATCACATACCCCACAGCCTCCCACAGCCACCCCACCCCGAAAGACACACACATACAGACGCAAACTCTGAGGCACGCAGGCAAAGACTTGCAGAACCTAATATCCACGGGGAGAGAGACAGAGAGAGAAGCAAAAGTAGGAAAAAAAATTTTAGAAGACGTGACAATGAATCAGACATACATAGATAACAAGAGAAAAAGAGACGCAGCGCAGAGAGAAACTGGCAGAAAGATACACAGAGACAGGAAAGAGGAAGACAGAGGTTTCGGGGAAAACCTGCCACTCCCAGCAACCGGGTTAAAAGGGAGATGCCTGGCTTCCACCAGAACAAACTGGCAGGCCTGACATGGTGACAGTTCCCAAGTCTTCCCAAAGGATCATCTCAACACCCTCATTGTGCCTGAGAGGAAGTCCTGAAGCCTAACACAAGCTGCCATCCCCTGCGGGGAAGTGGGGGGAGGTACCGGTCCCAAGACTCACAGTGTCAGCCATCCCTGATAATCAGCTGAGATCCCAAAAATCCCAAACCGCCCACCCAAACCCCTCTTACAGCCAATCACTAAGGGTGCATGGGAGCGAAATCCCACAAGAACTGGGAAGCAAAGCAAGGTCCTTCCAAGTTAGCATTTGGAGGGACCACCTTGGGAGTACTATTCTCCACCAACCTCCCCTTGGCTTTTGGCCCCTCTGCCACTTCTTTTCTCCCAACTCTTCACATAGACACATGGGATTCCCTCTACACGCTCCCAAATACGCCACATCAGCATGAAATGATTCAGGGTCCAGGGACACCTCTGAATAGCAGGAATCCGCATGCCCTGGAGGCTCTGAGAGGTTCTCCAGGTGAGGCGCAGAGCGAAAATCCCCAGGTGCCCCCTAATTCTGGAAACCAAGGGGACTGAAGGTTTGAATCAGGGGGAGGAATCATGGAATTTCCCAGGCAATCTGATAAATCCAGAAGCCAAGCTGACTTCCCAACACTGATAACTCCCCAGGGAGCCCCTCATATTCTCCCTCAAGAGACTGCTGAGCTACCTGCAGCCCAGGCCTGCCAGATACTTGTGAGCAAGGCCCCTCGGGACAGAGGCGTCCTGGATATTGCCGCCCACCCACGACCCTAGGCATCCTCCAAAGATCCAAGTCCTCCTGAGACGCTGATGTGTGTTGCTGCCCCGAAATCGGTGCACCCCCTAGCGAAGCGGGGAAGCTAAGGGGAGCACAGATCAGGCGAGGCCTAGGTGCCTGCCCTGGGGCAGAAGGAGCCAAGGAAGACTATGGTAGGCTGCCCTCCCCTGAGATGGCCTCCTGTCCCAAGACTCACCGGACCCGTGAACAAGCTTAGCTGCTTACATCGAAGAGATCTGGCTAATCAGGGGTGGAGCGACCCTAGGGGTCGTCGGTGCCCTCGCCCATCTATCGTGGAGCTGGCACTTCAAGGGCCAGAGTGGGAGCCCCAGGCCCCGTTCCCCAGGAGGGAGGTGGGGGAGCTCTGGGGGTTCAAAAGGCAGTACCGCTTCTGGCTTTCTCAGGCTGCCTGGCAAATCCCGAACCGCTCCACCCCCGAATCCGGAGCCTTCGGTCCCATGGGAGGGCGCGGGGCCGGAGAGAAAAACGGCCGCTGGGTATTGTCACACCGCGAGACACCCCGCGAGCCCCTCCGAGCCTCCCGCTCGCTGGCGCGGGAGCCTCCTACTTGCGGCAACCCCATGCACCTGGCGTCCTGATGCTGGCTGGGGGCACTGGGGAGCGAGGAGGGGGGAGTTCCGGTGGCCTTTTCCAGGGCGGCGCCAAAATCAGTGGCGGGGCCAGAGTCCCAAAGCCCGTGAGAGGTTGGCGCGGGCCGGCACTCCCGAGGCGGGCGGTCTCCCAGGGAAGCGCTAACCGCCAGCGACCCTGCTTAGCTTCGCAGTCTGTGGCGCATCCGGCGCCTGCGCCTCCTCGCGGGTCCTGTAGAGGGGAGTCCCGGGTGTCCTTTTCCACGTCGGCGCCCAAAGAAGTGGCGGAGCCAGAGTCCAAAAGCCAGGGAGAATCTGCAGGAGGGCGGCGCTCCCCGGGCGGAAGGTCTCCCATCCAAGCGCTAAACCGCAACGACCCTGCTTAGCTTCCGAGTTCCAGGCGGATGGATCCTCAGCCTGCGCGCTCAGGAGGGCCCTGGTGGTGGCGCAGCGATGCGCTCCCTCAAGAGCCTACTCGGCTCCATGCACCTCAAGCCCGCAGGACGCATGTCAGCAGGACCCCTCGGGAGACAGGCGTCCTGGATCTAGCCGCCCACCCGCGCCCCACGCAGCCCCCTCCCCCCTCGGCCTCGGAGCCGGCGATCGCTGGGAATGTCCGCACCCTGG
>NW_006969544.1:0-1226 GCF_000164805.1 Carlito syrichta | reverse complement strand
GTGACAGTGAATCAGACATACATAGATAACTAGAGAAAAAGAGACGCAGCGCAGAGAGAAACAAGCAGAAAGATACCCAGAGACAGCACAGAGGGGGACAGAGGTTTACAGGGACCCCTGCCACTCCAAGCAACCGGGTCCAAAGGGAGATGCCTGGCTTCCAACAGCACAAGCTGACAGGCCTGACCTGGTGACAGTTCCCAAGTCTTCCCAAAGGATCATCTCAACACCCCCCTTGTGCCTGAAGAGAAGTCCTGAGGCCTAACACAAGCTCCCACCTCAGGCCACGGCCTATGTGGGGGTGGGGGACGGTTCCGGTCGATCCCAAGAGCCCCAAACCGCCCACCCCACCCCCTCTTACAGCCAACCGCTAAGGGTGCATGGGTGCGAAATCCCACAGGAACGAGGAAGCTAAGCAGTGTCCTTCTAAGTTTGCACTTGGAGGCGAGAACACCTTGGGAGTACTGTCCTGCACCGACCTCTCCCTGGCTCTTGGTGTCTCTGCCACTTCTTTTGGCGCCGCCCTTCACAGAGACACAGGGGATTCCCTCTACCAACTCCCCAATACCGCAAGTCAGCACCAAGTGATTCAGGGGCGAGGGGTACCTCTGAATAGCAGGCATCCGCGTGCCCTGGAGGCTCTGAGAGGCTCTCCGGGTGAGGCGCAGAGCGAAAGTCCCCAGGTGCCCCCCACTTCTGGCCGCCCAGGGGACTGAAGGTTTGAATTAAGGGGAGCAATCACGGAATTTCCCAGGCAGCCTGACAAATCCAGAAGCCAAGCTGACTTCCCAACACTGATAACTCCCCAGGGAGCCCCTCATATTCTCCCTCAAGAGACTGCTGAGCTACCTGCAGCCCAGGCCTGCCAGATACTTGTGAGCAAGGCCCCTCGGGACAGAGGCGTCCTGGATATTGCCGCCCACCCACGACCCTAGGCATCCTCCAAAGATCCAAGTCCTCCTGAGACGCTGATGTGTGTTGCTGCCCCGAAATCGGTGCACCCCCTAGCGAAGCGGGGAAGCTAAGGGGAGCACAGATCAGGCGAGGCCTAGGTGCCTGCCCTGGGGCAGAAGGAGCCAAGGAAGACTATGGTAGGCTGCCCTCCCCTGAGATGGCCTCCTGTCCCAAGACTCACCGGACCCGTGAACAAGCTTAGCTGCTTACATCGAAGAGATCTGGCTAATCAGGGGTGGAGCGACCCTAGGGGTCGTCGGTGCCCTCGCCCA
>NW_006969543.1:0-355 GCF_000164805.1 Carlito syrichta | reverse complement strand
CCACAACAAGGCCCTATCCCTTCCAATAACCCAGGAAACTGGAGAGGGCTATTGGAGTAGCCCACCAAACCCTCCATCAGGGGAGGGTCAGGCTCATGGATGTGTCTCTGCTGAGGTGCCCACCCCACTGTCCGCCTCAATCCCCAGGGTGGACCTGCTCACTCCTCCTATGGGCTGCCCTGGGGAAAGGAAGGTCATGAATCTAAAAATTTCAGGGGGGTGGATACTGCAGGATGAGTCATGCCTGTCACCTCGGCACTCGGGGAGGCTGAGATGGGAAGATGGCCGTTGCCTAGGAACTCTGGACCTGGCTAGACACCATAGCAAGCCCCCACCTCGACACCAAGCAAAACCC
>NW_006969542.1:0-649 GCF_000164805.1 Carlito syrichta | reverse complement strand
CAACACAGCCTGTGATAGCAATGCTAGCTGGTACACTGATGCTCATATGTTCCTAGAACATTTATCTAGCGAAGGAAGCTTGTAGTACAAAGGGCTGGCCCTCCAAAAGATAATTCCATTTTGTGGGGAGTCCCCCTTTCATCTATATATGTATATATATTTCTTTCTATATGTATATATAGAGAGAGACAGAGACACTGAGTAGATACTAATCCCCTTTGTTATAAGAGAAGAAAAAGAGGCAAAAATGCATGTATTTTTGTAGATATAATAGTATGATAGTGAAATATTGAGGAACCTACTGAGAGCTTTTTTTTTTTTTTTTTGTCACACAATAACATAGGTTAGGAATTAAAAGTCCAAAATTTTCCCCGTTGTTTCTTCCCATCATAATGCTGGAATTTTTTTCCCTTTATTTTTTGTCTTTCTTTCAATGTCAATACTTACAACAATTAGCCTGATGCTTGTGCTGATAGCCAGAAGTCATCCTGTCATGGTACTGTTGATAAAAGGAGGTCATACACATAATTTTTTTTTAGTTGGAGTCTCACTCTGTCACCCAGGCTGGAGGACAGTGGCATCCTCATGGCCACTGCAGCTTTGACATGCTGAGTTCAGAAGATCCTTCCACCTTAGTCACCCCAGTACC
>NW_006969541.1:0-728 GCF_000164805.1 Carlito syrichta | reverse complement strand
TATTCATACACAAAACATTGATTTCTGAATGATCACTATTTTGGGATTCCTTTGTGCCAAAATATACCCTAGATTATCTGATTAGTCCAGGGTTATTATAGCTTTGGTAAAGTACAAACTTTTATATGTGAGTGAATCATCAGTTTTGTATGGGTAAAATTCACTAGGTTATTTTTTCTGGGTTGAGGAGATGCACTAACATGGATTAAGTAAATGTGTTAATGTAGATTAAGAGGATATGCTACCATAAATTAAGGGGATGTACTAACATGAGTGAATAAAGTACTTAAATTTAGAGAACAGTTGTGTGCTGAAGAAACAAATGCAGAAGAAATATTGCATATTCTTCAATTTGTCTAAATTTGGAAATCTATTTTTCACGTATTTAAATTATGCCTTGAAATCATAAAAAAGAAAACATGCAATAAAACCTGGGTTTGTGGGGCACACTTACATTTTAGTTGGGCTACGTACACTAAGAAGTTTCTCTCTGCTTCTGTAGTATGGCAGTAGTTGCATACAACAGATTGAAAGATAAATATATAAGATGCTTCATTTCAATGCACAATGGTTATTTATTAAGACTTAGGCCTTAAGGATAGTTCCACTCAGTGTGTTGACCATTTCAAGTGAATGTTACTTTTTATTGTTGTTTGTTTCTCACTCCCAAAGAAGTAAGCCATTTCTTTAAATAAGCTAAGAAACCTACCTCCTATAAAATTAAAAGC
>NW_006969540.1:0-748 GCF_000164805.1 Carlito syrichta | reverse complement strand
TGTCACACAATGACATAGGTTAGGAATAAAAGTCCAAAAATTTCCCTATTGTTCTTCCCATCGTAATGCTGGAATTTTTTCCCTTTATTTTTTGTCTTTCTTTCAATGTCAATACTTACAACAATTAGCCTGATGCTTGTGCTAATAGCCAGAAGTCACCCTGTCATGGTACTGTTGATAAAAGGAGGTCATACACAGAATTTTTTTTTAGTTGGAGTCTCACTCTGTCACCCAGGCTGGAGGACAGTGGCATCCTCATAGTCACTGCA
Source organism: Carlito syrichta (assembly GCF_000164805.1). Taxonomy (NCBI): domain Eukaryota; kingdom Metazoa; phylum Chordata; class Mammalia; order Primates; family Tarsiidae; genus Carlito; species Carlito syrichta. Next base: position 479 of record NW_006969540.1, on the reverse strand, counting down.
GTTTCGACATGCTGAGTTCAGAAGATCCTTCCACCTTAGTAACCCCAGTAACTGGGAACACAGGCATGATCACCATGCCCAGCTACATTTTTTATTTATTGTAGAGATGAGGTCTTGCCAAGTTGCCCAGGCTGATCTCAAACCCCTGGGCTCAGGCAATCCTCTCACTTCTGTCTCCCAAAGTGCTGTGATTACAGGCATGAGCCACCATACTTGGCTTCTGTACAATATTTTAAGATGGCTTATTCTTGAGCCATATGTGTGACTTAAGCGTGGAACACCCATACTCATGAGGTCCTGATAAAGTGTGTCCACTGTAGCTAAATGGTGACTTGGTTATATGTACTTTAGGAAAACAGAATTTGATGAAACCATAAATGTGATATTTTCATTGGTTTGACCTAGGAAGGAGGGGCATTTCCAAGTGGGCTTGCAGGTCATAGGTGGATTCAAAGATTTCTTGACTAGTAATTTGCAGG
>NW_006969539.1:0-593 GCF_000164805.1 Carlito syrichta | reverse complement strand
AAAAGTATAAAGATTATGATAAAACAAGCAATGTATTTTTTACTCATTCAGCTTTCAAAGATATTTTGTTTGACACTAAGTTCATAGTTGGCAAAAATGTTCACCAATACAATTGTAATTATTTTTCTTGCTTACTCCTGCAGCTGAATCTGACAAAAAGAATATCTTTGACTTACTATAGCCAATGTTATTAATAAGCCATTTTGTATAAAACCAACAAAAATCACATACACAACTTAAAATTAGAAGCAATTTAACATGTAAAGAAAAGAAATTACATAATTAAAAGGACAATTTCTCTTGACATACTCTTAATCAAAATGATTAAACCAATTTCAGAGACTTTACTATTTGGTCATAAGAAAGAACAATAACTTTAGTAACTTGCATTTTCTCAGATACTCAAGTTTCTAAGCTGACTCATACCCTATTAAATATTATCCAATAGTGCTCCTTAAATTATTTTTAATTAGGAGAAAGAATGTCATGTTAGTGTTAAAATGATAGAAATAGTTAAAGCAGAATGTTATGCTTTTAGAAAAAATATTTATTCCTGTTGGAATATATTATTATAAATACCCAACCCATCATGG
>NW_006969538.1:0-716 GCF_000164805.1 Carlito syrichta | reverse complement strand
TCATATACCACATCACAACATTTCAGCCAATGATGGAATGATATATATGACTTGATCCCATAAAAGTATAACAAATTATAATATTGTATTTCTACTGTGTTTAGGTATATTTAGATACACAAATATTTGTCATTGTTTTACAACTGCTAACATATTCAGTAGGGTAACATGCTGCCCTAGTGTATAACCTAGGAGAAACAGGTCATCAAGATAGCCTAAGTGTGTAGTAAGCTTTAGAGTTTTGTATAAGTCATCACTCTATGATGTTTTCACAATGGCAAAACGGCCTAATAATACATAAGATTAAATTATGCATCGTTCATTTCACAGACATTTTGTGTATTTCAAAACAATTTCAACTTTTGGCATAGGAAGTTTAATATAAGTACAATTTTTTGCTGGCAACTTTATGTGAAGGAAGTAGCAATTTTCTTGTTTATAACATTAATATGTTTTTTTAAATACTGTTGACTGTGTTAACTTTTCTTTCTTTTTAAAAATTGTTCTCTAATACCTTTATAGACATATAAATATCAGATTTAACTGAGATAGATTTGTTTTGAACTAGCAACATGGTACATTTAACATTTAAGCAATGATTTATGACTCCACTCAATGATGAAGCCATTGCACAACACATTTGCCTTTATGTTTTGTAAAAGTAAACTGGACTGAAAAATATTGGGAGATTTGTACTTGTAATTAATTTCTCTTTG
>NW_006969537.1:2085-3118 GCF_000164805.1 Carlito syrichta | reverse complement strand
CTTTCTTTCTTTATTTTTTCTTCTTTCTTTCTTTCTTTGTTTTCTTTCCTCACTAGGTTGCCCAGGCAGCTCTCAAACTTCCCAGCTCGGGCCATGCTCTCAGCCTGGGCCTTTCAAACTTCTGCAATCACAACTTTTCCATTGGTCAACTTCGTGGTCTTCTTTCCAGGTCTTGAACTCTGGGCTGTAGGTGATTCTCCCGCCGAGGCCTGCCCTCACCCAAGGTTTTCTGGGTTTTGCTTGGGGTCGAAGTGAGGCTTGCTATGGTGTTCAGCCTGGTTTCAAGCTCCTGGGATATGACCATCTTCCCGTCTCGGCCTCTCCAAGTGCAGAGGAGACAGGTGTCAATAGCCCTGCCATCCCTGCCTTGTGGAAGGTTTGAGAGTCATGACCTCTCTATCCCTGATGCAAACCCTGAAAGGAGCAAGCGAGTCTACCCTGGGGAAAGAGGAGGGCAGAAGGCTGTACGCCCTGGTGGAGACACGCCCCTGTGACAAGCACTCCTCCCAGGTGAGGTCTAGGCAAGCGATTCCATCTACCATCTCTGGGGTCCCGGGTCATCAGAAAGGAGCAGGCCTCACGGTTGGGCCCGGAGAGGGCTGTGGAGGCCAGGCTCGTGTGCTCACTCCTGTCATTCCAGCACCTGGGAGGCCAAGCAAGAGGATGGCCTGAGCCCCCAGGTTCGAGACCAGCCCAGGCATCGTGGCAAGAGCTCATTTCTATACAAAGCCAAAAAAATGAACCCAGCATTGGTGGGGCACACCTGTTTTTCTGGCCCATGGGAGGCCGTGGTGGAAGGATTGCCAGAGCCCATTCATTGGAGGTTGCGGTAGCCGAGAGCAGGTACATGCGCTCTGGCCTGGATGACAGAGCAGAGCTCAGACTCAGAATAATAATACCAACTTCCAGCACCACCACAACCACAGGCCCAGCTCAGAGACTCAACCTGGCATCCTGGCCCTTCGGAGGCCTAGGAGAGTGGACGACCTGAGACATCAGGTTCAACACCAGCCCAGGAAATGGGGTGAGACCT
>NW_006969537.1:0-767 GCF_000164805.1 Carlito syrichta | reverse complement strand
GGGAGAAGAATGAGAATGATTAGATGTTTTCAGTCGAGTTGGTGGAGTTTGAAGTGGTTGTGGAATGGTGGAGACGTTTCAGCTTTGGTACCAACACCTTCTCTTCATCATCTGCATCCAAGTCAGACTGATGGCATGATTTGTGACTCATCTGGCCATACCTGGAGGGGCAGGGGGCTGGACATGTCCAATTAGAGTATTCGGTACCCCAATATGTGCAGTTAAACCTGGGGAAAAGCACAAGCATATCCTCTCATGCATGTTAAAAGGACATCTGGCCCCTTCCACTGACCTGTAAGAAGATCTTTCCATTTTACCATTTGTTTAACAGTATTCTCAGGACTCCAACGTGTTATCATAGCTGAATATCCTTGAGGGTTCAAGTTGAGATGATTATTTACAACCATAGCATGATTTATGATATGATGGGTGAAGGGGTCCAGCCCCTTGCTGGGTCACGAGCTTTCCTGAAGGAGAGATGGATAGGGGAAAGACAAAAATCTTATACTCAGACACCTGCTTCCTGAACAGATGACATCCTTTATTAATTAACAGAGAGCTTTCATACCATTCGTAAAGGGGCAAGACAAAGAAAATTCCTTCACGTACATATGCTTTAAATGTTACCACCATTTAGCCATCTAGAAGTGACAAACAAGCCAAGAACACTATCTGCTTTTAGTTAATGAGTCTTTATCATAAAGCCACAAGTGATAGTTTTAGTCCAAAGTCTTGAATTACAGTCTTTGAAATGTCTCAAGAAAGTT
>NW_006969536.1:0-656 GCF_000164805.1 Carlito syrichta | reverse complement strand
CACCGCAGCCTCGACCTGCTGGGCTCCGGCGATCCTTCTGCCTCAGCCTTCCGAGTAGCCGGAATTACAGGCATGCGCTACCATGCCCGGCTGATTTTTTTTTTATTTATTGTAAAGATGAGGTCTCGCTGCTCAGGCGGGTCTCGAACCCGCGGGCTCAGGCAATCCACTCACCTCAGCCTCCCAAAGGCGCGGGATTACAGGCTGAGCCACCGAGCCCGGCCTGGATTTTTTACCAGGTAAAAATGACTTAATTCAGAAGATTGCAAATCTTTTATATCACTTCTTTTCATTTACTGAGAATCGAATATTGAGAGTCAAATATGAATTTACCACAATGTCTGTTCCTTGCCTCTGCATTTATGTTTTGATAGATATCATGTCCCTCATAAACTTCAGTTTACTTTGCATTGCAATATATTTAAATCCTTAGGTTACAGCCCTTTAAAGCTTATGATAGGAAAATATTTCCTGGACACACTTTCTATCTATTATGTAGACATTACAATGGATTTCCAATAAAGATGGAGAAGACAACCATTAAACTCATGTATGATAAATTTAAAGCAACTGTGCTTATTCTAGCTGCAAACCATCACCGTTTATTAAATGTAGATGACAGACCAGTGTAAATTCCTTGAGTAGTGCACATTAAG
>NW_006969535.1:0-5036 GCF_000164805.1 Carlito syrichta | reverse complement strand
TTACAGGAAAATACATGACCTTTGGTAAGAAAGAATAAGGAAATATGGGTACACGAGTCCTCAATCCCAAAAATCTACACACCATCTGGAAAGTTCCAAAGAATCAGAGTTTTGAAGCAGGATGTATCTAATGAGAGTTCTAATATACAGGAAAATACACAGCCCCTTGCCAAGGAAGACAAAGAATCGGGATTATAGCAGTCCTCAGTCCTAAAATCAACAGGCCATCTGCTGTGGGCTAAACAAAAATCAGGGTTTGGAAGCTGGAACATCGGTAATAGCAGTCTTCATATGCAGAATCTATATGATCTCTAGCTAAGGAGAACAAAGAATCATCTTTTACACGGTTCATCCGTCACAATATCTACATGACATCTTGCTAATGGCAAAACAAGAATCAGGGTTTCCAAACAGGATTCTGGGGAAAGGGAGTCCTCATATACAGGACATTACACGGCCCCTTGGTAAAGAAGAATTAGGAATCTGTGATACACAAGTCCAGAATCCGAAAAATTCTCAGGGTGTCTTGCTGCGGTATAAACAAGAATCAAGGCTTCGAGCTCGTCTCATGTTTCACAGATATTTGGCTTGTGGATATTATGAATCAGTCATTTCAGGACTCCAGCAACATTCTGGTCCTCTTGGGAGTTGTAATTGGGTATCTGGTAGTACAAATCCCTTAAGTTCCTCTGGATAATTAAGGCCAGACTACCGGAAATAAAGTATCATAATGCCATATTTGGATGTAACTTTGGTCTTAAGATGAACTTGGTAATCCTTAAATTTCCGTTTGTACTTTATTTGTTGAGGGGTTTCGCAGTTGCCAAATATATAGTACGTATTATATAAATGTAACCAGGATCCATGGATTCCACGGCCTTAGGAAACATCTGGGCATCTGCGTTTTTGTACACAGAGTTTTGGAATCCACAGGGACAGGGAAATTCAGGGCATCTTGCTGAGAACGGAAAGGAAATCCGGTTCTTGGAGCTCTCTATCGCCTAAATCTACAAAGTCTCTTGATATGGTTTAATCAGTAATCTGGGCTTCTATGTCGTCACATTTTTAGTGTGTCTTTTGAAAAGGGACCAGGAATCTTAGGTTCCAATTCCTCAAGAACTTTATGGGAGTCTTTCTCTTGATATCCAAGCAACTGAAATTCTAGGTCACCAGGAAATATCTTGACGTCTTGCTGAGAATGAAGCAGGAATTTCAGTAATGGGAGTCCTCATATACCGAACACTACACGACCTGTTGCTAGGGAAGTATAAGGAATCTTGGTTACACGAGGCCTCCATCCCAAGAACCTACAGACTGTCTTGCTAGGAGATAACCACCATTCAGGTTTTGGGAGTGGGAATCTGGAAAAGAGTCCTCATGTACAGGAAACTGCACTGTGTATTGCTAAAGGAGAATAAGGAATCTAGTTTACAAGTGTTCTCCATCCCAATAAATCCATAGGGTTTCTTCCTAAGGGCTAAACACGAATTTGGTTTTTGAAGCATAAACTAGGAAAATGAAATCCTCATATACAGGAAAATGCAATGACAGTTCCTACGAAAGAATAAGGAAAATGGGTGACATGGTTTCTCAATCTACAAAAATGTATACGGCGTCTTCCTAAGATCTAAACAAGAATCAAGCTTTCGACGCATGTATCTGTGTACAGGAGTACTCATATACAGGTAACTGCACGGCTGTTAATAAAAATAAGGAATCTGGGTTATACGAGGCCTCAGTCCTGAAAACCTACAGGGCATCTTGCTGACGGCTAAAGAAGAATCAGGGATTCGAGGCATGAACGTGGGTAATAGTAATCTTCATATGCAGGAAAGTACATGGCCTCTTGCTAATAAAAGAGAAGAAATCTGTTTCCCACGGTTTCTCTATCAAAAAATCTACATGACTTCTTACTCAGGGCTAAACAAGAATCAGGGTTTCGAAACAGGAGTCAAGGGAAAGAAAGTCCTCACATACAGGACACTACATGGCCTCCAACTATGTACGAATAAAGAATCATTTTTGTTCGCATCCTCAATCCAAAAAATTCCCAGGTTGTCTGCTATGGGACAAACAAAAAACAGATCTTCGAGCTCCCCAAATGTTTCAGAGCAATTTAGCATTCGGCTATTATGAATCGGTCATTTCAGTACTCCAGCAACATTCTGGTCCTCTTAAAAGTTGAAAAGGGTATTGGGCACTCCAAGTCCGTTAGGTTCTTCAGAACAACTAACGGCAGATTCCAGGACAAAAAGAATCTACGTGCCATATTAGGATGTAACTCTGATCTTAAGGTGAACCCTTTAAAACTTCCCTTTCCGTGTCTCTTTTTATTTTGAGACGGGACAAATGTTGTACACTTGCCAAATGTTTACTAAGTACTTTTAACGGTAACGAGGAATCATGGAATGCACGAACCTAGGAAACTTCTGTGCATATGTCTTTTGATATACTGAATTTGGAATCGAAATCGACAGGAAAAATCAGGGCATCTTACTGAGAATAAAAAGGAAATCCTGTTCTAGGAGTTCTTATTTTCCGGAAACGACAGGGCCTCTTGATAAGGTTTAATCAGCAATCTGGGATTCTGGGTCCCTACATTTTCAGAGCTACTTGCTCCGTGGATACGCTAAATCTGTCATTACAGATGCTCAGGATCTTTCTGGTCCCCTTGTTAGTTGTAATCATGGATATGGCCCTAGAAATCCTTTTGTTTCTTGGGACCATCTACAGCCATAATCATATTCCCCAGAATCAAAAGGTATATTTATACAAAATTCCTCAATTCAGGTGACCTCAAAGTACAGAAAATTCTTGTGGTGGGCAGGTAGGAATTGGGGTTTTGGGTCTGGAATATTCCACATTTTGGGGAGGTCTTGTGAAGGGGAACCAGGAATCTTGGATTCCAGTTCCCAAAGAACATTATGGACGTCTTTCTCTTGTTATCCAAAAAACTGGAATTCTCTGTCACCAGGAACTGTCTCGGCATCCTGCAGAGTGAAGCAGGAAGCTGGGTAATGAAGGTCGTCATATACAGGAAACTACACGTCATATTGCTAAGGAAGTATAAGGAATCTTCCTTATATGAGTCCTCAATCCCAAAACGTGCAGGCCGTCTTCCTAAGACGTAATCACGAATCAGGATTTTGTAGTAGGAATCTGGGTAAAGTGAGTCCTCACATACAGGAAACTTCACTGCCTATTGCTAATTAAGAATAAGCAATCTGCGTTACTCGGGTCCTCAATCCCAAAAAAAGCTTAAGGTCATCTTGCTATGGGCTGAACACGAAATCATGGTGTTTTCGAGAAAGAATCTGGAAAAATGGAGTAATTATTTACAGGCAACTACATGACCTTTTGTTAAGAAAGAAATAAGGAAATCTGGGTTACACGAGTCCTCAATCCCAAAAATGTACAGAGCATCTTGGAAAGTTCTAACATGTATCAGAGTTTAGAAACAGGATGTATCTAATGAGAGTCCTAATATACAGGAAAATACATAGCCCCTTTCCAAGGAAGAAAAAGAATCGGGGTTATAGCTGTCCTCAGTCCTTAAAATCAACAGGCCATCTGCTCTGGGATAAACAAGAATCAGGGTTTAGAAGCTGGAACATAGGTAATAACAGTCCTCATATGCAAAATCTACATGATCTCTAGCTAAGGAGAAATAAGAAACATCTTTTACATGGTTCCTCCCTCAAAATACCTACATGACATCTTGATAATGGCAAAACAAGAATCAGGGTTCCAAACAGGATTCCAGGGAATGGGAGTCCTCATATACAGGACATTACACAGCCCCTCGTTAAAGAAGAATAAGGAATCTCTTATACACTAGTCCACAATCCGAAAAATTCTCAGGGTGTCTTGCGGTATAAACAAGAATCAAGGCTTCAAGCTCGTCTCATGTTTCGGAGATATTTGGCTTGTGGGTATTATGAATCAGTCATTTCAGGACTCCAGCAACATTCTGGTCCTCTTGACAGTTGTAATAGGGTATCTGGTAGTACAAGTCCCTTAGGTTCCTCGGGACTCTTAAGGCCAGTTTCCCGGAAAAAAGTATCATCTTGCCGTATTTGGATGTAACTTTGGTCTTATCATGAACTTGATAATCCTTAAATTTCAGTTTGTACTTTATTTGTAGAGGGACTGAGGGTTTTGCAGTGGCCAAATATTTAGTACGAATTATTAAAATGTAACCAGGATCCATGGATTCCACGTCCTCAGGAAACATCTGGGCATCTGCATTTTTGTACACAGAGTTTTGGAATCCACATGGATAGGGAAATTCAGGGCATCTTGCTGAGAACGGAAAGGGAATCCGGTTCTTGGAGTTCTCAATCGCCTAAATTTACAAAGTCTCTTGATAAGGTTTAATCAGCAATCTGGGCTTCTATGTCGCCACATTTTTAGTGTATCTTTTGAAAAGGGACCAGGAATCTTGGGATCCAATTCCTCAAGAACTTTATGGGAGTCTTTTTCTTGATATCTAAGCAACTGGAATTCTAGGTCATCAGGAAATATCTTGGCGTCTTGCTGAGAATGAAGCAGGAATTTCAGTAATGGGAGTTCTCATATACAGAACACTACACGACCTGTTGCTATGGAAGTATAACAATTTTTGGTTACACGAGGCCTCCATCCCAAAAACCTACAGACAGTCTTGCTAAGAGATAACCACCATTCAGGTTTTGGGAGTAGGAATCTGGATAATGGGAGTCCTAAAATACAGGAAACTGCACTGGCTATTGCTAAAGGAGAATAAGGAATCTGGTTTACCTGTGTCCTCCATCCCAATAAAACTTCATGGATTCTTGCTAAGGGCTAAACATGAATTTGGGTTTTTGAAGCATAAACTAGGGAAATGAAATCCTCAGACACAGGCAAATGCACTGACTTTTCCTAAGAAAGAATAAGGAATGTGGGTGATATGTTTTCTCAATCTCCAAAAAATATACGGCGTCTTCCTAAGATCTAAACATGAATCAAGCTTTCGACTCATGTATCTGTGAACAGGAGTACTCGTATACAGGTAG
>NW_006969534.1:0-3414 GCF_000164805.1 Carlito syrichta | reverse complement strand
CTGCAGTGGCATACTCATAGCCACCGCAGCCTTGACCTGCTGGACTCAAGTGATCCTTCCACTTCAACCTTCCAAGTAACTATAACTGCAGGCACATGCCACCATGCCTGACTAAGTTTTTTTTTTTAATGGTAGAGATGAGGTCTTGTCAAGTTGCCCAGCCCAGGCTGGTCTCAAACCCATGGGCTCTGGCAATCCTCTCACCTCAGCCTCACAAAGTGCTGGGATTATAGGTGTGAAATACTGCACCTGGCCAATTTTTAACTTTTAAAGATTTTTAGTCTTTTTAAAAAATCTGTTTTCCATGGATTCACATAGTTCATTTATAAAGATCATGGCCTTGGGAATTTTAGTAAATATAATGGCTGATTTTGTCACAAATACAATAAGAAAATTGCTACCAGGTCAATTAAGTACATGTGCAATGGATAAAGCATTGGTGATCTTAATCCTGATGACTACATTTCTAATCAAAGAGAACAATGTACTAAACAAAAAGTTTAATTTTTTTTAAGAAGTTGGTCAAAAAGAGGATGCATCATCAGCCAGCACAAGTAAGTGTGATTTAATTTTTATCTGTCAATCCAGTGTGGTATCTGTGCTCTAGTCAGGAAATCTGAAAAAAATGTGATTTGTTTATTGTAAAATGATGATGCAATTTGAAAAAATTAGCAGCATGAATATGTACAATGATTATTTGAAAAACAATTCTTTGAAAAATTGTGATATATTATAAACCTCTGAATTATATACTCTTTATGGCTTGTGAATTGTACATTTAAAAAAAAAGTGTTCAAGATGGGCCCCAGGCAGGCCAGGATGTGGCTGTACTAGGGGATAGGTGTCAGGAAGTGTGGCAACAGATAGAGGAAGTTCAGGAAGCCCAGAGACAGAATGTGGGGATGAAAGGGCAATAAAATATAGCTATCACAGAAGTGCACTCTAACCAGGCATCTACACCACCACCCTGGGCAGGAGGTTCCAGACTCAGTACATTCAGCCTGGAGGGCAGTATCTCTCAGATTAGTGAAAGGAGCTTACAAAGGGCTCCTCACTAGGCCTTCCTCAAGATCCTCTAGCAAGGATAGGGCTTGGACCTGGGTCTCTGATTGTGTGCCTCTTGCCCACTCCAAGCCACGGACAGTGGCACATCGGCCAGACCAAGGCCAGGTCTAAACAGCCAGATCCTAACTTCATCACTGACCTCCCCCTTCTCAAAGGTCCCTCCTCCAGGCTCCATCTCAGAGTCCCATCTCAGTCTCCCCATCTCCCTTCTACCCATATGTGTAGAGCTATGTTGTCTACTACAATAAGTACTCACTTGTGTGGGCTTGGAGTACTTGAACTGTGGCAAGTCTAAATTCAGAGGTGCTTCAAGTATAAAATACACATAGGATTACAAAGTTCATCTGTGAGAAAAGGAATGTAAAATAACTCATCACTTTGTGTCTTGATTATACGTTGAACTGATAATATCTTAAATATGGTGGGTTCTAGAAATATGTCACTAAAATTAATTTTATGTTTCTTCTTACATTTTCAATGTGGCTATTCAAAATTTTAAAAATTACATAGGGTGATTGGCTGTACAGTTTTCAACTAGCCACTGCAGCCTTACCAGCTAAAGAAGAGACTGGATAGAAAGGGGTGGGACGAGTCTGTAAGGCCATTTGGGGAAATAAATGGATAAAGTAGGTGTTGAGACATGCTGTCGCCTCACTAAGGGTGGCAGGGATCTTTTGGGAGGATAAACTTCAAATCTGGCCAGCAGAAGATAGGCTGTGTGGTAGGCTGAATAATGTCATCCAAAAATACTCATGTCATATTTCCTGGGACCTTTATATGATTTTTTATGGCAAAAATAACTTTGCAGATGGGATGAAGTTAAGGACTTTGAAATGGGGAAATGATCTTGGATTATCTGGTTGGGCCCTATATGAATCCCAAGGATACTTTTATGAAACATGGGGGCGGCGGGGGGAGGCTTGACAAAGAGGGAGAGAGAAAGATAAGACAATAGAAGCAAGAGGGTGGAGTGATGTGAGGAAGGGGCATGAGCAAGAAATGCAGCGGCCCCTAGAAGGTGGAAAAGCAAGACAGACTCTCCCTTGAAGGCCCCTGATAGAGCTTGGCTTTGCCGACATCTTGGTTATAAACTTCTGACTCCTAAACTGAAAGGACAATTTCTGTGGTTTTAAGTAACAAGTTTCTGGGAACTTGTTGCAACGTCTATAAGAAATGCTACAGGTAGGTGAAAGACACAGAGGAAACAGTAATTTTTAATTTAAAATGTAATTTAAGTGAAAATAAAATGATGAGCTATACCTAGATCTGATGAAGATATCAGATAACTAGAATAGTCACAGAACTGTTGGGAGTGTCATTTGCACAAGTGCTTTGGAAAACATTCTGGAAGTGTGTGTTACTCTGAACATATGAGAGGGTACCAAAAAAAGGAATTATTTTTTGGAGGACAGACTCTTTGAAATACAGGCTTTCCCTGCTCAGGAAAACCCATTAGCATCAGTGTACCAACTAGCATTGTGAGAGGCTGCCTTTGAGGGGAGATGGGCGCGTATAAAGGCCCCAAAGCATAGTCCATTAGAAAACGAGTGCAGTGTGTGTGTGAATTTAGGGAGTTAGGCTAATAGATGCACAGACACAAAGTCCAGGAGATGCCAGATGGGGTGTGGTGCAAAACTTGTGGATTCTTTGTCTCATCCCTAAAATGAATATAAGAGCAGCCAGAAAAGTAAAAAAAAAAAAAATTTATTAGAGAAAGAAGAGAGGAAAGAAAGAAAACATGCCAGAAATGGCATGGGCAAGAGAAACCGCAACTTTTACTTTTTACAGTAGGCCTGATATACCTTCACAATGATTGATGTGCTAGCTCAAGAGGGTGGAACCCAGGTAATTGTCACCCCAGAATTTTTCTCATCTCTTGGCTTCTGATGAGGAGAGACCAGGGGAGGAGTGGTCATTTTCTTACCACATTGTCTTTTGCAGGAGACCTACCAGACATTTCCAATACACAAGTTTATGAGCTAAAATGTGATCTCATCATTTCTATGACTTTAGCTGGTTAACGGGTGATATTTGGCTTTCTGCTTTCAACAGAGAGCCTGAAAGATTCTTGTGATTATTAAGCTAAACTGTGAATCAAAAGGTTGAACTCTCCTATTCTTACATCTGATGGGGTTTTCTTTTGCTTTTCTGAGGAGGTGGGTAGGCTGCCATCTTGCCCTGCAATAAAATGTAATTTTTTTTTTAATTGCCCAGGCTGGGGTGCAGTGGCAGGCTCACGGTTACCCCAGTGTCAACCAGCTGGGCTCTGGCGATCCTTCAGGCTCAGTCTTTCTAGTAGTGGGAACTACAAGTGTGCGCTACAATGCCTGGCTAATTTTTTAATTTATT
>NW_006969533.1:0-704 GCF_000164805.1 Carlito syrichta | reverse complement strand
ATTGCCACTGCCATCGCTGGCGCCACCGCCACCATGGCCTCTGGGAGGGGTGGCATATTGCACCACACAGCCCGAGGAGATCCACAACGAACCACTTCAGGGAAGATCTGCTGGGATCGCTGCCACCTATCCTGTGTCCGAGACTGTCTTGCCCGCCCAGCGTGGGGCTCCTGTTGCCTGCTCAGAGGCAGGCAGCCATCTTGTTCCTGTCCGGCTTCACCCCCTATGGGGCGAGCAGATGAGATAGCACCACCTGCTGGCGATTCAAGGTAACAACACCGAAACGGGAGAAATAAGCTTGATAAAGACATAGACGAAACTGCTGAAGGAAGGTCAATCTGAACTGTCTTTCACAGCAGATCAGGGGCAATTGACTCTAACTGCAAACTAATTTACCAACGTGAAAAGAAAACCAGAAATCAGACTTGAAAGGACATTGGAATTAAACGAAAGTTCTCAGAGTGTGCTTCATTGATTCTATCAGTTTAATGACTTAATTCTATTCCTACTGTATTGTTCCCTTTTTTCTTTTTTCCTTTTCCTTTTCTTCTCTTTTCTTCTCTCTGTAAACCATATCTTGGTATAGAGGAACAGCACACTAACAAGGTGGTTCGTTAGCTTGTATATTAGCATCACTATATGTTTTATTTTTGTTTGTATGAGAGTTGGTTCGACTGTAGCTGTGGTCTATTGTTTTTATCTGG
>NW_006969532.1:0-698 GCF_000164805.1 Carlito syrichta | reverse complement strand
TGCTCCCACTTTGGCCCCCAGAGTGTCTGGAACCATAGGCCTGCACCACCACGCCCAGCTAACCTTGGGATTTATTTTGATGGCCAAGATGAGGTCTTGCCCCATGTCCCAGGCTGGTGTTGAACCCGAAAGCTCAGGTCGTCCACTGGCTTGGACCTCCGTAGGGCTGGAAAGCCAGACTGAACCCTGGATTCCAGCCTGTGGTTGTGATGGTGGTGGTGGTTGGCATTATTATTCTGACTCAGAGTCCTTTATCTGTCACCCAGCCTGGAGCACAGGGGCCCACTCTTGGCCAATGTGGCCTCTCCCATCAGGGCTCTGGCTATCCTCCTCCTGCGGCCTCCTGAGTACCTGGAATGACAGGCGTGCGCCAACATGCTTGCATCATTTTTTTGGTTTCTTTAGAGACGAGGTCTCACCAAGGTGTCCAGGCTTGTCTCAAACCCAGGGGCTCAGTCCATCCTCTCACCTTGGCCTCCCAAACACCAGGATGACAGGCCTGAGCCACCTGCCCTCCCCTCTCCGGGGCCACCACGAAGACCTCTCCCTTCCAATGACCTGGGACCCCAGTGAAGGTGGCTGCAGTCATCCACCCAGACCTAACCCGAGGGGGCACCTGAGGCAGAGGCATATCACCACTGGGGCTCCCACCCATCCGCCTGCCATGTTCCTCATGATGGACCAGTTCACTCCTCCCA
>NW_006969531.1:0-612 GCF_000164805.1 Carlito syrichta | reverse complement strand
GAAGTAGAAATCTGGATAATGAGCGTCTCATATACAGGAAACTGCACTGTCTATTGCTAAAGGAGAATAAGAATCTGGTTACACGTGTCCTCCATCTCAATAAAACTTCAGGGTTCTTGCTAAGGGCTAAACACGAATTTGGATTTTTGAAGCATAAACTAGGGAAATGAAATCCTCATATACAGGCAACTGCACTGATTTCTCCTAAAAAAGAATATGAATGTGGTTGACATGTTTTCTCAATCTCCATAATGTATACGGCGTCTTCCTAAGATCTAAACAAGAATCAAGCTTTTGACGCCATATCTGTGAACATGAGTACTCATATAGAGGCAACTGCACGACTGTTGATAAAGTTAAGGAATCTCGGTTATATGAGTACTCAGTCCTGAAAATCTACAGGGCATCTTGCTGAACCCTAAAGAAGAGTCAGGGATTCGAGGCATGAATGTGGGTAATAGCAATCCTCATATACAGGAAACTACATGGTCTCTTGCTAAGAAAATATAAGAAATCTGTTTTCCACGGTTCCTCTATCACAAAATCTACATGGCGTCTTACTAAGGGCCAAACAAGAATCAGGGTTTCGAAACAGGAATCAAGGAAAGAGAG
>NW_006969530.1:0-708 GCF_000164805.1 Carlito syrichta | reverse complement strand
GGCGATCCTCCCGCATCAGCCTTCCAAGTAGCTGGAATTACAGGGCATGCGCTACCACGCCCGGCTGATTTTTGATTTATTGTAGAGATGAGGTCTCGCTGCCCAGGCGGGTCTCGAACCCGCGGGCTCAGGCAATCCACTCACCTCAGCCTCCCAAAGGCGCGGGATTACAGGCTGAGCCACCTAGCCCAGCAATATTCTTTTCTTTTAAAGATTATTCTCTTGTCTCTCTGCTTCATTTTTGAATAGACTATTGCTGTCTTTAATTTCTCTAATCTTTTCTTCTGCGATGTCTGATCTTCTGATAATTCCATCAAGTCTTTTTTTTTTTTGAGTTGGAATCTCACTCTGTTGCCCAGACTGGAGTGCACTGGCCACTCCGGCCACCGCAGCCTCGACCTGCTGGGCTCCAGTGATCCTTCCACCTCAGCCTTCCAAGTAGCCGGAATGACAGGCAAGCGCTACCACACTCGGCTGATTTTTTGATTTACTGTAGAGATGAGGTCTCACCAAGTTGCCCAGGTGGGTCTCGAACCCACGGGCTCAGGTAATTCACTCACCTCAGCCTCCCAAAGGTGCGGGATTACAGGCTGAGCCACTGAGCCCAGCTATCAAGTCTATTTTTAATCTCTAACATTATAGTTCTTACCTCTTGAAGTTTTATTTGGATATTTCAAAGCCTCTCCCACATCTCTTCTTAACTTTCTG
>NW_006969529.1:0-856 GCF_000164805.1 Carlito syrichta | reverse complement strand
AGTGGGTCTTGGAGGTTTTTTCAAAGATTAGTTGGATGAGAGTTTGAGGATTTCATTCTCTGTCCTGATCCATTGACGTATGGACCTGTTCTTGTACTAATCCCAGACTCTTTTGATTTCTTTTAAGGTACAGTAAAGTTTGAAGACTGGAACTGGGCAGTTCCTGCTTTGTTTATTTTGATAAGATTCTTTTGGCTATTCGTAATTGTTTCTAGTTTAATATGAATACTTTATTGCAATTTCCAGGTCTGAGAAGTATCATTTTAAGTTAATGGTTATTCCATTGAATCTGTAGATTGACTAAGGCTAATTTTTACATTAAAAGATGAAAGTACAGTCAGGGAAACAAGCATGTCAAATTGTCATTTATGACATCATCCTCAGAACTTTGACATCATAATGGGAGGGAACTTGAATACTGAGCATTTCTTAGGATTCAAGCACTTGTGTACAGTGTTCTGCCAAATGCAGTGGACATGGTGGATTTCATTCCCAAGAAGAGAAGAGAACCGTGTGTTCTCACCGTTCCTAAAATTTCTCCAGGGATAAGTGACCATTCAAGAATCCTCTAAACGAGGTATTTTTTTAAAAGCAGTGTTTATTGACAGGACTGAGAAACAACCAAACTGGGAGGGGACCTGAGGGAATTGCCCAAAAGTTAGTCTTTTATTATATGATAACGGAGTTCTGTTGAGGCTTGGTTATAGCACAAGCAAATAACGTTTGAGCACTTTCTTAGTTTAGAAATTTTTTGGTTCTTAGTTTAGAAATTTTTTGGTGGTTTTAATATTTTATAATACCCTTTGGGCAGTTTTTCCAACAGGATTTGAACATTGCTTTTGCTAAGATCATAATC
>NW_006969528.1:0-777 GCF_000164805.1 Carlito syrichta | reverse complement strand
ACTAGCAGCTACCTAGCTAGCCAGCTGACTTAAATAGGTAGCAAACTAGTTAGATATCTAGTTAATCAGCTGGCTTAAACTATTAGCTAACTACATAGCTACCTAGCTAACAGGCTGACTTAAATAGTAGCTGCCTTGCTAGCTAGCTGACTTAACCAGCTAGATGACTAGTTGGCTTTATTGTTAGCTAACGTGCTAGCTAGGTGACTCAATCATCTGACTTATCTCGTTAACTAATGAGCTGGCTAGCTTACTCATCCAGCTGACTTAACTCATTAGCTATCTAGCTAGCTAGCTGACCATTCAGCTGACTTAATTCGTAAGATAGCTAGCTAGCTAGCCTACTCAACCAGCTGACTCAACCTGTTTGCTAACTAGCTATCTAGCTGACTCAAACAGCTGACTTCACCCGTTAGTTAACTAGATAACAACCTGATTCAACCTGCTGACTTAAACCTTTAGCTAACTAGCTAGCTGTCTTAACCAGCTGACTAAATTAGAAGCTGACTTAAGTAGCTGTCTTCACTAGCTGAATTAACCTATTAGATAGCTGACTTAACTGGCTGACTTAACTAGTTAGCTAGCTAACATAACTACCTGAATTAAATAGTTGCCTAATTATATAATTAGCTGAATAATTAGCTGACTTAATTAGCTAACTATTTAGGCAGCAGACTTAAGTAGCTGACTTAAAATATTAGTTAACTAGTGAGCTAGGTGACTTAGCTTGATTACTTAGCTAGCTAGATAGTTAGTTCACTTAGATGACTTAACTAG
>NW_006969527.1:0-1025 GCF_000164805.1 Carlito syrichta | reverse complement strand
TCATTGGGACAATCAAGGCCAGATTGCCGGAAGAAAAGTATCATCTTGCCGTATTTTGATGTAACTTTGCTCTTAAGATGAACTTGGTGATCATTAAATCCCGTTTGTACTTTATTTGCAGAGGGGCCGAGGATTTTGCAGTTGCCAAATATTTAGTACGAATTATTAAAATGTAACCAGGATTCATGGAATCCACAACTCTAGGAAACATCTGGGCATCTGCATTTTTGTATACAGAATTTCTTGCTGAGAATGGAAAGGGAATCGTGTTCTTGTTGTTCTAAATCGCCTAAATCTACAACGTCTCTTGATAAGGTTTAATCAGCAATCTGGGCTTCTATGTCGCCACATTCTTAGGGTGTCTTTTGAAAAGGGAACCAGGAATCTTCGTTTTCAATTCGACAAGAACTTGATGGGAGTCTTTCTCTTGATATCCAAGCAACTGGAAGTCTAGGTTACCATGAAATGTCTCAGCATCTTGGTGAGAACAAAGCAGGAATTCCAATAATGGCAGTCCTCATATACAGAACACTGCACGACCCGTTGTTACGGAAGAATAAGGAATTTTGATTACATGAGTCCTCCATCCCAAAAATCTGTCTTGTGAAGAGATAACCACCAATCAGATTTTGGGAGTAGGAATCTAAATAATGGGAGTCCTCGTATACAGGAAACTGCACTGTCTATTGCTAAGGAAGAATAATGAATCTGGTTTACACGTGTCCTGAATCCCCATAAAACCTTCAGGGTGTCTTGCTATGGGCTAAACACGTATTTGAGTTTTTTAAGCATAATCTAGGGAAATTAAATCCTCATATGAAGGCAACTGCACGGACTTTTCCTAAGAAAGAATAAGGAATCTGCGTGACATGTGTTCTCAATCCCCAAAAATCTACACGGTGTCTTCCTAAGTTCTAAACAAGCATCAGTGTTTGGACGCATATATCTTGGAAAGGGAGTACCCATACACAGGCAACTGCATGGCTGTTGCTAAAATTAAGGAATCTGGGGTTATACGAGTCCTC
>NW_006969526.1:0-795 GCF_000164805.1 Carlito syrichta | reverse complement strand
CATGGCTAGCTAATGATGTCAGCGAGTTAATTCAGCTGACTAGTCAACTGGCTTGCTAGTTAAGACAGCTAGTTGAGTCTGCTGTCTAGCCAGCAGGTTATGTAGATAGCTACCCAGATAAATCAGCATACTAGCCAGCAGGCTAGCTGTTCAATGCACCTAGTTAATTCAGCTGGCTATCCTGCTAGCTAGGTAGTTAGCAAGATAGTTAAGTGAGCTGGCTAGCCTGCTTGCAAGCTTAAGTCAGCTAGTTAAGTCAGCTGGCTGTCCAGCTGGATAGATAGGTAGCCAGCTTGTTTAGTCATCAGGCTAGATAGGTGACTAGCTGGTTAAGTCAGCTAGTTAAGTCAGCTGGCAACAAGCTGGCTAGCTAGTTAGGTCAACTCATTAAGTCAGTTGGCTATTCAGCTGGTTAGATAGTTAAAAAGCTAGTTAAATCAGATGGCTCACCATCTGGCTAGCTAGGTATTTCAGCTATTTAAGCCAGCTGGATAGCTAGGAAGGTAGTTGGTCAAGTCATCTAGTTTAGTCAAATTGCTAGCCAGTTAATCAGCGAATTTATTCAGCTGGCTAGCCAACTGGCTAGCTGGGTTGCTAGCTAGTTTATTCAGCTGGTTAGACAATGAGCAAGCTAGTTAAGTAACCTGGTTAAGTCAGCTCACTAGCCAGCTGGTTAGCTAGGTAGCTAGGAAAGTAAATCAGCTCACCAACCAGTGGGCTACATGGTAGCCAGCTAGTTAAGTCAGTTGGCTAACCAGCTGGCTAGCGAGGTAGCTAGCCAGTTAGGTCAGCATG
>NW_006969525.1:0-3718 GCF_000164805.1 Carlito syrichta | reverse complement strand
AGGCCTTTATCCTTAACTTCTTTTCTTTTTCTTCTTCTTTCCTCCTCCTCCTCCTCTTCCTCCTCCTCCTTTCTTCTTTTTCTTTCTCTTCTCCTTTCCCTTTCCTTTCTCCTTCTCTTTCTTCTTTTTGTTGCTGTTAGTTACTTCTGGTAGTTAGTGCCTTATCTCTAAATAATATGCCTCTGCCAGTGATTGTTATTTCCCCTTGCCTACCTCTCCCAGTGGTAAAGTGGTACCACTATGTTTTTCCTTTTTTTGCCATGAAAACTTCCGCTCTATGTGAATGTGAATAAAACTGAATTCCAACTTCATGCACTGCCGTATTCAAAGGTGTTCTCCAAATTAATTAAAAATCTAAATATAACAGGTAATAAGATATAAATATAATATGAAAAGATAATAGAAGAAAGTGCAGAAGAGTATCTTTGTGACTTAGGGGTAAGAGAAGACTGACACAAGTTCTCAATATTGCAAACAAACATAACTACTTGGTAGATGTTATCAAATGAAAGCTAAGAATTATGATTCATTATAGGACCTCATATAGACCAAATTAACAGTCAGATGGTAGGTTAGGGAAATACATTTGCATATTTTTAGCTAGAAAGTCATATAGGGTTAATTTGCTTGACTATAATAATGACTTCACTATGGATATGTATATATATTCCAGAGGGAGAAAAGGTAAAACACCAAACAAACAAATGAACAAACAACCTAAAAAACTTGGAAAACCTATTCAATGAAATAATTCAGGAAAATTTACCTAGTCAGGAGGAAAATCTACGCATTTAGATACAACAAGCTCAGAGAGCTCCTGGAAGAAACATTGCAAAAAGACCCTTACTAAGACAAATAGTTGGCAGGCTATCCAAAGTCAAAAGAAAATAGGAGGCTAAGGCAGAGGGATCACCTGAGCCCAGGAGGTTGAGGCCACAGTGAGGCATGATGGTGCCACCGCACTCCAATCTGGGTGACAGAGTGAGACGTCAGCTAAAAAAAAAAAAAAGAAAAGAAAGAAAGAACAGAGAAAGAAATAAGAAAAACAAGGATGAATAGACATTCCCATATTAGATAACACAGACATTAAACCAACAACAGTAAGAAAAAGGCCACTATATAATGTTAAATAATGCAATTCAACAAAGAAGATTTAAGATATATTAAATATATATGTACTCAACATCAGAGCATCTAACTTCATGAAGCAAATGTTACTTGACCTTAAAAAACATATTGATAGCAATACAATAATGATGGAGAAATTCAACAACTCACTGATATCACTAGACAAATTATTGAAACAGAAAATCAACAAAGATACACTAGATCTAAACTGGACTGTACACCAAATGGACCAAATATTCATCTACAAAACTTTCTACCCAACAACTGCAGAATTTACAACTTCCTATCTGCATATGGAACATTCTCCAAAATTGACAATATGCTTGGCCATAAAGCAAGTCTTAATAATTTTTTTAAAATCAAAATTATACCAAGCATATTCTGAGACCACAGTGGAATCATATTATAAATTAATACTAAGAGAAACTCTCCAAACTACAGTGTTACATGGAAATTGAATTTGCTCTTGAATAACCCTTAGATAAACAACAAAATTTATGCAGAATTTAAAAAATGATAGAAACAAATGAAATAGATACATTATACCAAACCTATGGGATATAGCAAAAGCAGTGCTTAAAGTAATGTTTACAGAATTACAGCCCTGCATCATAAAGATAGAAAGAACTGAGATCAACAGTTTAGCCATGCACCTCAAAAAATTAGAAAAACAAGAAAAATCTGAACCCAAACCTAGGAGAAGAAAAAAACAAAAAGAGTATCAAACTAAATAAGATTGAGACAAAAAAGATACAAAGGATTAATGAATCAAAAAGTTGTTACTTTGAAAAGACAAACAAAAATGACAGACTGCTAGTTAGACTAATCAAGCAAAAAGGAGAGAAGACTCAAATAAGTATAATCAGAAATGATAGAGATGACATTACAACTGATACCACAGAAATACAAAAGATCATCAGAGACTACTAAAGAAGACCCCACTGGCAACAAAATGGAAAACTGAGAGAAAATGGATAAATTTCTGGAAACATACAACTTACCAAGACTGAACAAGGAAGAAATAGAAACCCTGATTACATCAATAGCAAGCAATGAAATTGAATCAGTAATTTAAAAATCTTTCAGTAACAAAAACAACAAAAAGCCTAGGGCCAGACAGATTTGCAATCAAATTTTACCAGACAAAGAAGAGCTGAAAACAAGATTACTGAAACTACTGTAAAAGGTCAAGGAGGGGGAACTATTCTCTAACACATTCTATGAAACTAGTATCATCTTGAGTCCAAAATCAGGCATCGACACAACAAAAAAGAAAACTACACACCAATATTTCTATAACCATAAATGCAAAAATCTTCAAAAAATTACTAGCAAAGTGAATTCAACAGCACATCAATAATAATAATAATAATAATACATCCTGATCAAGTGGCTTTTATTTTAGAGATCCAAGTATGGCTCAATATCTGCCAATGAATACATGTGATTCACCACATAAACAGAATTTTTGAAAACCACAAGATCCTCACAATAGATGTAGAAGAGGTATTTGAAAATCCAATATCACTTCATAATAAAAACCCTCAACAAACTATGCACTGAAGAAACATGTCCCAAAATAATATGAGCCATATGTGACAAACTCGCAGACAGCATCATAGTTACTGGGGAAAGGTTAAAATTCTAGTACTAGAACAAGACAAGGTTGCCCACACTCACTGCTCCTCTTCAAAATTGTACTAGAAGTCCTAGCAAGAGCAATCAGGCAAGAGGAGGAATTAAAAAAGCATCCAAATTGGCAATGAAGAAGTCAAACCATCTCTGCTCACTTATGACATAATGGTATACCTAGAAAACCCTCAAGAGTCCTCCAAGAGATTCTTAGAATTGAAAGTCAACTTCAGCCAATTTTCAGGATATAAATAAATGTATCCTTTTTATATATCAATAGTGCTCAAGCCGAGAACAAAGTCAAGAGTTCAATCCCATTTTTAAAAGCCACAAAAGATAAAATACCTAACAATGCATTTAAACAAGAAGGTGAAAGATTTCTACAAGGAAAACTGCAAAACACTGCTGAAAGAAATTGTAGACATCATAAACAAATGAAGAACATCCCATGCTCATAGAGTGAGAGAATTAATATTATTAAAATGATTATACTGTGCAAAACAATATACATATGAAAAAATTCTCAACATCACTAATCATCAGAGAAATGCAAATTAAAGCCACAATGAAATATTATCCTGTACCAGTCAGAATGGCTATTATTAAAAAAATCAAAGAGCAACAGATGATGGTGTGGATATAGAGAAAAGACAATGCTCCAACACTGTTGGTGGGATTGTAAAAAGTTCAACCTTTATGAAAAACAGTATGGAGATTTCTCAAATAATTTAAAGCTGAACTACCATTCTATCTCACAATCCCACCACTAGTCAACTACCTAAAGGAAAATAAATCATTATATTAAAAAAATCCATAAAATCATACAATTTATGCCAGGCTCGGTGGCTCAGCCTGTAATCCCGCGCCTTTGGGAGGCTGAGGTGAGTGGATTGCCTGAGCCCGCGGGTTCAAGACCCGCCTGGGCAGCGAGACCTCATCTCTACAATAAATAAAAAAA
>NW_006969524.1:0-704 GCF_000164805.1 Carlito syrichta | reverse complement strand
CAGTAAAAGAAAGAAGCAAAGAATCAAAAAGAAACACTAAAAATTCACTAAATTTTTATAAAAGGCCCATACAGAGAAACTGAGAAACAAGAAAATAGAAGACATATAGAAAACAAATAGATAAACAGCAGAAGAAAATTTTTCATTATCAGTAATCAAGTCAAATGTAAATGAAATAACCTCTCCTGTAAGAAGGCACAAATTGAATGTTTGTATAAAAACTAGCATCCATCAATATGCTACAAAGACTCATTCTATAAAGACACAAAATGGACAAAAGTGAAAGGACAGACAAGATATTCCATGCAAATAGTAATCATAAGAGAGCTGGGGTAGCTGGATTATTATCAAACAAAAATAGACTTGAAATCAACAAGTTTACAAGAGTCAAAGAAGGACATTTGATTGATGAAAAACTTGACTCACATGATGGTACAACAGTTATAACCACAAACACACTTCAAAATACATAGAGCAAAAACTGAAGGGAAAAATAGACATTTCTACAATAATAGTTGCATACTTGACTGACTAACTTTCAACAATAAATAGAACAAGATATAAGATAAATAAAGAAAACACTCGAACAACACTATAAGTCAGTCAGTCATATACAAACACTCCACTCGGGAAGAGCAGAACACACATTTTTCTCAAGGGCACTTGAAATATTCTTCAGAATAAACTACTGATTAGGTTCCCCA
>NW_006969523.1:0-766 GCF_000164805.1 Carlito syrichta | reverse complement strand
TAGGGATATAAATTCCCCTGTTACTACAGCTTTCAGGGCATCCCAGAGATTCTGGTAAGATGTTTCTCATTTTCATTTGTTTCAGGTATCTTTTGATCCCTGTTTTGATGTCGTCATTGATCAGGAGTTGTTTAGCAACATGCTGTTTAGTGTCCATGTCTTTGTGTGTTTTGGGGTGACTTTGTTGGTGTCAATGTTTATTTTTATTCCACTGTGGTCCGAGAAGGTGTTTGGTAGAATTTTGGTCCTTTTAAATTTGCTTATGCTTGATTTATGGCCGAGTATGTGTTCGATGTTAGAATATGTTCCATGTGGTGATGAGTAGAATGTGTATTCTGTGTTCATTGGATGGAGTGTTCTGTAGGTATCAATTAAGTCCATTTGGTCCAAAGTCACATTAAGGTTCCAGATCTCCTTGCTGATTTTTTGTCCTGATGATCTGTCTAGGTTGTGAGTGGGGTATTAAAGTCCCCAGTTATGATAGTGTTAGAGTCAATATATTTTTCTAGTTTTCCAAGAAGTTGCTTTATGAAAGTTGGTGCACTTATTTCGGGTGCATATATGTTTAAGATAAATATTTTTTGTTGATGGATTGAGCCTTTTATCATTATGTAGTGGCCTTCTGTATCTCTTTTGATTTTTAATACCAGGAAGGGTATCATGCTGTAATTAAGATGGCTATTTCTCCTTTTTTGTGTATTCCGTTCGCCTGGAAGTTTGTGTCCCATCCTCTTACTTTGAGTCTGTGGGTGCCCTTTCTAGTGGG
>NW_006969522.1:0-360 GCF_000164805.1 Carlito syrichta | reverse complement strand
TAAGTCAGCTAGATAACTCAGTCAGCTATCTAGGTAATACACTTCCTTAAGTCAGATAGTTAGCCAGTTGTGTATCAGGGTAGGTACCTAAAAAAAGTCAGCTCGATACAAACCTGGCTAGCTAGTTAAGTCACCTAGTTAAGTCAGTTCGCTGGACAGCAGGTTAGCTAGGTAAGTAGTTAAGTCAGCTGGAAAGTCAGTGGGCTATGTAGGTAGGCAGCTACTTAAGTCAGCTGTTTAGCCTTTAGGCTATCTAGTTATGTCAGCTATTAAGTCACCTGACTATCCAGTAGTCTAGCTAGGTAGATAAGTAGTTAAGTCTGCTGGCTATCCAGCTGGCTACATCATTAAGTTAGTTAA
>NW_006969521.1:0-1065 GCF_000164805.1 Carlito syrichta | reverse complement strand
GGGTGGTGGTGGTGGTGGTGGTGGTGATGGTCCTTATTATTATTTGGATTCGGAATCCCACACACTGTCAACCAGGCCGGAGCATAGGGGCAAATTCTTGGCCACTGGGGAGTCCACCTAACAGGTTCAGGCAATCCTACTGACTCGACCACCCGAGTGACTGTAACCACCAGCCTGGGCCACCACACCAGGCTAATCTTTGGATATATTATTGATGCCCTAGACAAGGTCTCGCCCCATGTCCTGGGCTGGGATCAAACGCGCAGACTCAGGCCATCCACTCACCTGGGATTCTGAATGGCCGGGATGCCAGTCTGAGCCACAGAGCCTGGCCTGTGGTTGTGGTGGTGGTGGTTGTGGTTTTTTTTTTTTTTTTTGTGAGTTGGAGTCTCACTCTGTTGCCCAGACTGGAGTGCAATGGCCGCTCACGGCCACCGCAGCCTCAACCTGCTGGGCTCCGGTGATCCTTCCGCCTAAGCCTTCCAAGTAGCCAGAATTACAGGCATGCGCTACCACGCCCAGCTGATTTTTTGATTTATTGTAGAGATGAGGTCTCGCTGCCCAAGCGGGTCTCGAACCCGCGGGTTCAGGCAATCCACTCACCTAAGCCTCCCAAAGGCGTGGGATTACAGGCTGAGCCACCGAGCCCGGCTGGTTGTGGTTTTTATTATTATTTTGAGTCAGAGTTCTGCTCTGTCGCCCAGGCCAAAGCTCAGGGTCTTGCTCTCTGCCACCATGGCCTCTACCACCTGGGCTCTAGCAATCCTCACGATGTTGCCTCCCGAGTGGTCATAATGACAGTCTTGCAGCACCATGCTTGTTTCATTTTTTTGGCTTCTTATAGATACAAGGTCTCATTAAAGTTCTCAGGCTGGACTCCAACCAGGAGTCTCAGGACATCCTCTCACCTTGGCCTCCCAGATCACCAAGATGACTGGCTTGAGCCCACCCACCCAGCCTCCATACCCCTCTTGGGGCCCCACTGTGAGGTCTGCTCACTTCTGTCAACCCGAGACTCCAGAGAGGGTGGCTGGAGTCACACGCTGAACCTTCACTCTGAGGAGC
>NW_006969520.1:0-459 GCF_000164805.1 Carlito syrichta | reverse complement strand
CACCTCAGCGTTCCAAGTAGTGGGAACCACAGACATGTGCCACCATGCCTGGTTAATTTTTTTGATTTATTGTAGAGACTGGGTCTCACCAAGTTGCCCAGGCTGGTCTCGAACCCGCGGGCTCAGCCCATCCACTCACCTCAGCCTCCCAAGGCATGGGATTACAGGCTGAGGCACTGAGCCCGGCTTCCTTTTTTTTTTTTGAGCAAGCAAAAAATGGTATTGTGTCCACATGTTCATTGCTAGTATATAGGAATATGGTTGATTTCAATATGCTTATCTGGTGTCTTGTACCTTGCACAAATCGCTTATTATTTCTAGGAGATTATCTTTTTAGATTCCTTGTGATTTCCTATAAACATACTGTGTGCAATTAGGGCCACTTTTACTTCTTCTTTTCCTGTCTGTATGCTTGTAATTTCTTTCTTTTCCCCCCCTGTTGATCTTGCTAGAGTGTCA
>NW_006969519.1:0-754 GCF_000164805.1 Carlito syrichta | reverse complement strand
TGTGGTGTTTACAGTTACTCCCTTTACATTTCTGACACTAATCTTCAAGAGACATGAGAAAGAATAATGATGAAGAATCCACATCTCTAAAGCTATGCAGAGTTTACTGCTCTCCCCTGCCCCCCTTAACTCCTTAATCCTTTCTTTTTTTATGTTCCAGATAGGTAGATCTTAGTGGCTATAGTAACTTCAAGCTATGATGGAAAGCTAGTCAGTAGATACTAATGTACTCTCTGTTCTTTACCTATTCCAAATATACTCTCAATTATAGGGATTCATACTGACAAAAGAAAGAGAAAAACTCATGAAAAGAAATTGTGCTAATTTTGTTCAGCAATGAATGCTTGGTACTTAACAAAGTACCTGGAAGCTAGTAGGTACTCCTTAAATACTTGTTGAGTGAATGACAGATATACTTACTGTGCCACAGCCTCTGTGCTAAGTACTGTATGGGGACTGTTATGTTTTTAATATTATCAATAACTTTATTACTTTTAATGTGCCCGTTATTGATTCATTACCTCTCAGCTCCAAATTCAACCTTCATTTGGAGTGATGCTAAGGTTTGTCGGTAAAGGGAATTGGAAAAGTATTGCAAGAGGAAGGGATTTTTCTTTCTTATTTCTCTGTGCCCACTGGGCAAGTTCCTGAAGCATGCTCAGCTTCTTCTGCACCCAGTAGACAGGTTTCTCTGGCTCTCCCCTTGTGCAGTTTTACAGAGAGCTGTCTTTGGTGAGTGCTGCTTGGTGAACCC
>NW_006969518.1:0-829 GCF_000164805.1 Carlito syrichta | reverse complement strand
AACTGAACTGAGACTGGAGGCTTTTAGTGGTGTGCCTTTCTTCCCTTCACATTCTGATGAACATAACACAAGAAGATTACATCATCTCACTATTAGAGAGGATGAAAATGGAATCGACTGTGTGCCTAGGGTGGAAAGTGATGGGGTTTCAGCGAGCAGCTAGTTCTCTTTCAGATGAGGACACTGAATCTCAGACATGTTCAATAACATGCTCCCATTCCCACAGTGAGTGAAGGGTAGACCTGAGAATGGAATTCTATTTATTTCAAAAGTCTTTGCTCTTCTGACCATGCTAGAAGTGGGATCTGGCCTGCAGAGA
Source organism: Carlito syrichta (assembly GCF_000164805.1). Taxonomy (NCBI): domain Eukaryota; kingdom Metazoa; phylum Chordata; class Mammalia; order Primates; family Tarsiidae; genus Carlito; species Carlito syrichta. Next base: position 510 of record NW_006969518.1, on the reverse strand, counting down.
TGAACTGACAGCCAAGTAGTGGCTGCCACCTTGATACATGCCATGCAGTCCCATGTTTAACACAGCCCATGGCTGGGTTTGGTGGCTCAGCCTATAGTCACAGCACTTTGGGAGGCCAAGGAGAGTGGATTCCCTGAGGCTGCAGGTTCAAGATCAGCCCAGGTAACTTGGTGAGACCTCGTCTCTATGAAAAATCAAAACATTAGCCGGGCATGGTAGCATATGCCTGTAGTTCTGCCACTTGAAAGTCTGAGGCAGAAGGATCACTGGAGCCCAGAGGGTCAAAGCTGGGATGGTCATGAGTGTGCCACTGCACTCCTGCCTGGGCGACAGAGCGAGACTCCATCTCAAAAAAAATAAACACACACATACACAGTCCTTTCATTCCCTGTTGTCTGACATTTCTCTCACTCATATATTCACATGTTTTTCCCACACCCTACAGGCATTTTTCTTAGGTGATTCCAGCACCATGAGATGTTGCCTTAAAACTCAAGTCAAGTCTACCCA
>NW_006969517.1:0-9307 GCF_000164805.1 Carlito syrichta | reverse complement strand
CTTATGGATAAAAAACAACCCCAAAGGTAAGTGCAACTAAACAAAAATAAATATGTAGAACTTAATTACACTAAAAATCTTCTGCAAAGCAAAAGAATCAGTCAACAGAGCAAAATAGGCAACTTACAGAATAGGAGAAGACAAAAGATTAATATCTAGAATCTACAAATAACTCAAGAAAATAATACAAAAAAAGCAAATAGCCCTATTAAATAGTGGGCAAATGGAGTGAACACACATCTCTCAAAAGAAGATATACAAATGGCCAACAAACATATGCAAAAATGCTAAGCATCACTCAAAATCAGAGAAATGCAAACTAAAACCACAATGAGACACCACCTTATACCAGTCAGAGTGGCCGTTACTTAAAAATATAAAAACACTAGGTGCTGGTGCAGATGCAGAGAAAAAGGAACAACTTTTTGGTTGGTTGGAGTGTCAATTAGCACAACCTAAACATAGATCTACCATTTGATCCAACAATCCCATTACTAGATTTCTACTCCATGGAACAGAGGTCATTATATAAAAAAGACACCTGCATCTGTATGTTCATCTCAGCACAATTCACACATTGCAAAGATGTAGAATCAACCTAAATGTCCATCAGCTGATCAGAGGATAATGAAAATGTAGTATAGACACACCATGGATACTACACAGCCATAAAAAAGAATGAAATCATGTCCTTTGCAGCAACATGGTGGGAGTTGGCTATCATCATCCTGAGTGAAATGATTCAGAAACAGAAAACCAAGCATTGCAGGTTTCCACTCATATGTGGGAGCTAAATGGTCACAAAGATAGAAATAATAGACACTGGGGAAACCAATAGGGGAAAAGAGGGTGAGGGGTTAGAGTTCAGAAGCTACTTATGAAGCACAATGTTCACTATCTGGGGAATGGGCTACCTGAGACCCAACCCCCACCATGACACAATAGGTACATGTACCAAACATGCATGTGTACTCCCGAATCTAAAATGAAAATGAAAACATTAAAAAATAAAAATTGTCTATCTCTCTATGTAATATATATATTACATATATTACATATAGAGAGAGAGACAATCAAGTTTCATATATGTATATATATAAAACTTGATCCCTATCTCTCCCCATATTCAAAAATTAACTCAAGGTGGATTAAAGACTTAAATGTGAGACTTAATCCATAAAAATCCCAGAAGAAAACCTAGGAAGGAAAAACAAACTTTGATGTCATAAAAATATAAAGTTTAGCTTCATGATTTTTTCCCTCTGTATTAACTGTTTCATGTAAATGAGAAGGAAGGTAGAATGATTTGGAGATGAGAGAGGACTGAACATCCCTTTACTGCACTGTCATTCAATGAGCTGTATGTATCCTGACTAGAAACAGACTATTACAGCATCTTAGATTAAAAGAAAGAGATGTTTGATAGAGCAAATTAGCATTAATGCCTTCAAATGCTAATCACTCCTTGTTCTAATTCCTAGCCTACAAAAGATAATTCCAGGATTTCAGCTTGCCTACCTCTTCTGCCTCAGTTTCTCTCCCTTGAGAGAAAGAACTTAAATATCACAGGAACTCTGAGGTTTGTCACACCCTCTGAGGTCTTGGGAAATGCAGTTCCCTGTGAGATCAAGTTACTATTAGAAGGTAGCATTCTCACAAAGAAAGTACATTCTCACTTGTTTCGTATGCCCTCTGAGGTAAAGAATAGCAGAAAACCCCTGGTAACCCAGCATAACCCAAGGCAGGACCTCCCTCAATCCATTATTTTTTTGTTACTTGCCTCCTCTGCTGTTCCCCTATCCTTGGCCTCTTCTTTCTCCTACCCTGTCCTCATGGCATTCTCTGCTCATCAGGATCTCAGAATTTACACTGTCAATGTTTTGCCTCCTCAGATTCTGTTGGTAAAAATCATCTCTCTCCACTCTCAAGACATGTATTTCAGGTGAGGCATAACCTAGTGTCCACTTTAACACATGGCACAAATTGCCTGCCATGTCTTTAGCCTCTTCTCAGGAAAACTTCCTTAGCATATGTTAAAAGACACTCCTTATGCTGTCATGTTTTGAACCACCAGAGTAAACTAATGTTAAAAGGATTTTTAACTAATGTTCAAAATCCACCACAGAAGCATGTTAAGACTATTAACCAATTTACATGGCAGGAAATCCAGTCCCCTAAATTTATAGGAAAAACATCTGGGACTAGATGCTACACAGTCCCACACTTTTTTTTTTTTTAAACTTTTCAGTCAATAATTGCTCCCCACCTCTCCACACAATAACACAGTATATGTGGAAGAAGTCAGTTTTCCATCCACTTGCAAATTCATTTAATTATTATTGAGAAATAAGTGTTCCTGTAATTTAAATACTCCTTTGCCCTGGTTGTAACATCTGTCTAATTCCTCTTATGACCATGTTAAATATAAATTTTAACACAGGTGGTTCATTTTGTGTCCATATGAGCATCCTCATTTTACCTAGTTCTTGGAAAGTATTCTTCAACAGTTCACTGCTGTATCTCCAGAGCCAGAATGGTACCTGTCACACAGTAGGCATTAAATAAATGTTTGTAAGATATTTGAATAATTTCAATTAGTAACTTCTGACTAGGGATGCATAAACACTCCTAGGTAGGGTTAGGGCTGACTTAAGCCTTGTGAAATCTGACAGGTTTTCCTTTGTCATACTCTGAACCTTTTTCTTACTTCCCAGTTTCATCTCCTATCTCTTATCAAGGATGAAAACTTCCTCCTGGCCAATGGTTCAAATCCTGACTTAATTTTAGGTAACCTTTACACCAATAACTGGTAAAAGACTGATGAGTAAACTGTCAAGGGATTTCATATTTTTCACAGAAAAATCAGACAAATTACATGATCTTGTCATATTATTTAGCAATCTGCCATCCCCTTTGCCAATTTGAAGCTGCTAAAGTAAGGTGGAATGACTGCTGATGCAGAATGTTTTGAGTAACCCTTTCCTCCCTTATGATTAAGCAGTATTTTACAAAGGGTTTTCACCTTCCCCTCCTTAATCTCAAGCATCCTGTGAAGTAAGCTGTATCTGCCTCATTTTACAATGAGGGCAGTAATCTTGGGATGTAAATATGAGCATTTGAACCAGGAATGACTTTAGATTTGTGTATCTGACCAACAAGTAGCAAACCTGAGTTTTCTAATTTATTGCACAGAAATGGATGTTATAGCCTTAGCATTACTGTCTAAAGCATTTTGGTAATCCTGATGCTTTCTTTCAGTGTGGTGCTTTTGAAAATATGGAATTAAAGACCTGAGCTTTTATCAAAGACATGCTACTGGTAGTATAAACTTGGTAGAAGTTGAGAAATGTTGTGAGTAAAACTGAAGAACTAAAACATTTTACTCTAAAAATTAAGTTTTGATAGATGCCTTTAAGTAATACAGTAATGTGCTTCTTCATTTTGAACATGTTAATCATAAATATGTATATTCTCATGCATCCCATCTTTACCTGAACTTAATATTCCACCAGTATGAAGATGTCTCTTGTCTTTCCTATTGCAAGAAAAAGAGTTCTGCATGTGTTCTTCTAGCTCTTCCAAACTGTAGAGTTCTTCAGAACTAACTGTCCATAGGGACTTCTACCAGAAACAAGGAATAAAAGTAATTTTCACTATTCATCCCCCTATGTACAACTAAAATCCCTGGGCATTATACATAAAACAAACACAAGAGTCTGAAGGGTGGAGAGCAGGTGACAGATAGCTAGAGAGCCTTCTCAACAAATGGTGCTGGAGCAATTGAACATCCATGGGGGGAGCAAAAAAATCAACCTTTTACAAATATTAATCCAAATTGGATCATGAACTTAATTATATGTAAAAATAAATAAATAAAACTCAGATAAAAAACAGGAGAAAATTATTATAACCTAGGGCTGAATAAACAAGTTCTTAGATTTGACATTAAAAATAGAATTTGCAAAAGGAAAAATTAATAAATTGGACTTTGCTGAAATTAAAACTTTTGCTCTTTGAATCCATTAAAAGAATGAAAAGACAATGTAGACCAGAGGAAAATATTGCAAACCAGTACTGCATATCCAACAAATGATCTCCAGGATATATAAAGAACCCTTGAAATGCAATAGCATAAATAAAAACAATTTAATTAGAATATAAGAAAGAGGCATGAAGAGATTGTTCACTGAAGACAGCACACAGGTGGCAAATAAGCCCACGAAAAGATGTTTAATATCCCTAACTATTGAGGAAATGCAAATTAAAACCTCAGTAGGATATTACAACATACCAGCAGGGCTAAATAAAAAATAGGAGCAACACCAAGTACTGATGAGGATATGAAGAAACTTGATCACTTGCAAGTTCATTGTCTATGAAGATAATACAAATAAAATGATTCCACAATCCTAATTCTGAATATATTTTGATCAAGCTAAATTAGATGTGTACTGTCTACTAAAAGTTCATAATGCCAAAAACTCTCCATATCCCTTTTCTGCCCTTATCATCTTCTCAATTACTTTGCATAGAACATTAAATTAGGCATTGCATTCTCTTGGGAATGTAAAATGATACAGCTATCCTAGAAAATATTTTTTCAGAAAAACAATATCAAAACTAAAAAACTAAACATCAAACTCCCCATGAAAACTCCTGGGCATTATCCAAGAGATATAAAAAATATATGTCCACACCAAACCCTGTACACAAATGTTTACAGCAGCAAAATTCATAATAATCCCAAACTGGAAACAACCCAGATGCCCTTTGAGAGATAAATGGTTAGTGGTATATCCATACCATGGAATATTACTCTTCTATGAAAATAAGCAAATTACTAATGCATGCAGCAACCTGGCTGAAGCTATAGAGGCCTATTCTGAGACAGAAAAAGACAATCCCCAAAAAGTCACATATAATTTCATTTGTATACTAATCTTGAAATGACAAAACTTTAGAAATAGAGAACAGATTACTAAGTGCCAGGACTAGGGAAGTGACAGGGGCTGGAGGGAAGTAGGCTGTGTCTTTAAAAGAGTATATGAGTGTTTGCTGTGATGATGTAAATGTTTTGTATTTGTATTTTGACTATCAACATCAGCATCTTGGTAGAGATACCATACTTGAGTTTTGTAACATTTTATTATTGGGGTAAACTGGTTAAGGGTACATAGAATCTCTTAATATTATTTCTTTAAAATGTGTGAATTGTCTATTGTATGCAAATAAAAAAGCTTCATTATAAAGACAAATGAAAAAGTAGCAGCACCAAATAAAGGGCTCAGTATCATCATGTTTGGTTAATGTCAGATTGACTAATGTCAGATAAGTTCCCTCATTAAAGATTTTCAGAGTGCTCAGGTGATTTATGTCTCCACAGCAGAGGCTATGGTTTTCTTTTTCTTTTTTTTCTTTTTTTTTTTTGTTTGAGTCGGAGTCTCTGTCGTGCAGACTGGAGTGCAGTGGCCGCTTCCGGCCACCGCAGCCTCGACCCGCTGGGCTCCAGCAATCCTTCCGCCTCAGTCTTCTGAGTAGTCAGAATTACAGGCATGCACTACCATGCCCGGCTGATTTTTGGATTTATTGTAGAGATGAGGTCTAGCTGCCCAGGCGGGTCTCAAACCCGCGGGCTCAGGCAATCCACTCACCTCAGCCTCCCAAAGGCGCGGACTTACAGGCTGAGCCACCGAGCCCGGCTGAGGCTATGGTTTTCAGTACTTCCAATACTTATTTGATTGTGAAGCACTTTATTTAAGAATGCTGACATCTTGCTGAAAAAGTGTGTGAGAAAGATGTCTCTATGTACTTTTTCATAACAGGCACAGCAAAATAGCAAATATATATTGAATGTTTTCCATGTTCCAGGGGCCTTCTTAAGTGCCTTTTATATGGCAAGCTGATGGAATTCTCACAAGAACCCTTTACAGTGAAGATCTGGGATGCTGATGCTTGTGTCCCACCGAGAGATCTTGAGTAGAGGTGGAAAGTCTTCAATAATGCAATAACTCTAGTATGCAGCCAGGGTATCAGGAGTTTGGAAAGCTCCAAACTTAGTGATTCTAATGTGAAGCCAAAGTCCAGGAAGGCTATACTAGAAGTCATTGAGGCTCAGAGTGATGTGGACCAGCAACATCAACATCAACTGGGCACTTGTGAGAAATGCAGAATAGTAGGCCCTACTCCAGATGTTCTGAGTCATAATCTGTGTCTTTACACCCTCCTTAGGTCATTCATAAGTACATTAATGCTTAAAAAAACATTGGTCTAGTCATAACTGGTAAATGTTGGAGAGAAGATTTGGACACAGGCAGTCTGACTATGCCCATGGGCTAAAAACCACGGCATAGAGAATGCTTTTATCAGATGGATTGAGAATAAATGGGTGAAAAGTGCATTGCTGAGCATGGCACTAAACAAGTATCGCTTAGTGTGTGGGTGGGAATTGTGATCTTGACATGGAAACTGAAGCTCCTATTCTGTTCTCAGCTGTTGCATCCGCTATTGGGATGATGCATTTAGTGTGCATGCCATACATTAAGAAGACTTCTAATATCATATGAGGTGGCACGCTGTGGAGAAAGGCCTAGGGAGCATTTCAAGTGAGAAATGAACTGACAATGTGTACATAAGGGTTGTTACATAGAGAGGGCAAGACCAGAATTTAGTACAGGAAGCAGATGAGTATGCAGTGTAACTATCTGTTCACCTGCTAGTGGTCACTCATGTTGTAATCAGATGCCCATGCCGGTGGGTCATTCCTGGTTACTGGAATATTGAGTTGTGGCTGATTGACATTTGTTGTGAAGATACTATGAAGACAATACAAATACAATTCCACAATTCTAATTCTGAATATATTTTGGTCAAGCTAAATTAGATGTGTACTCTGTGTACTATAAGTTCATAATGTGAAAAATTCTCTCTCCATATCCCTTTTCCACCCTTATCAACTTCCTTCCCAATTACTTTGTATAGAACATTAAATTATTACATTGAAATGGAAATGAGAATATTTCTATCCATCTGGAACGTAAAACTAGTAAAGAAGAGTGGTTCAGAAACCATTGTATATAACACAGACTAAATGAAACAATTAGTAGAGGTGGAAATTCTTCAATAATGCAGAAAGACGAGGATTAACATTCAGAAAAGGGATCAGGGACTTCTTCCCAGAGGATGTAATTGTTGCGTTTGTTCTGAGCTTTGCTATATACTAAACTAAAGAGCATTGAGAATGTGTGTCCTGTTGAAGGATATACAAGACTCAAGGTTTGAAATCAAAAGTGGTGTCAAAATAAGAGGTCAGGAATAAAATGAGGTTAGAAGGACTGGAAGAAGCCACAATGTTTAAGCTTCTGAATGTCAAACTATCACAGATCTTTATTCTGTCAATAATGGGGAGCCATTGAATGTATTGAAGAAAGCTGGAGAGCTTGGAAGCACCCTGCCTCAGTTGGTATTCCAGTTCTGCCACTCACTTGCTGCAAGCCATGGGATAAAGTTCTGACCTCTGTAAGCCTCAGTTTTTCCATTTGTGAAGTAGGATTACTTGTAGGGATGTTGTAAGACACAAAATAATCCATGTAAGACTCTGATCATCGTGCTCAACATGAAGTAAATTATTGGTAATTAGCTTGATGGTGACAATGACCTGAGCATAGAAAGATTCCCTGATAGTGGTGAAAAGGTTTGAAAAGATAGAGCTTTCAAGGAGGTACAAAACCTGCAAGGGCCCTGCTTATGTATCTGGGCTGAATTATGTCATCCACGAACCTAAGATTCCACAGCAGAAATAGTTTTGCATTCTTCTCATGATGTATTTATTTGCCCCATACCTCAAGTGGGCTCCCAGGGGCCCACTTAACATGTTAGAGCACAGATTTAACAGTGGTGAAATCTATTTCATTGCATTAAAAAAAATCTATAGACTCACAACCTTAGCAACCTTGAATGTGCAATAATTACAGCTTATAGAGCAAGCAGGTTTAGATGTAGAGGAAGCAAACTAGATAGAGAATGAAGCTTTTAAAGTGAATTGAGACAACACTGCCTACTAAGGATTCTGTGATGAGATGCTTTCTGATGCCAAAATATCTTAGTGTGGCTCAGTGGGGTGGGGGTGGGGGGAGTGGAAGTACTTGTTATTCCTCTGGAAGGAAACTTTCACTTTGCATCCTAATCCTTGAGGATGTTTCATGTCCTGGCTGTACTTATGAAGAGCCAGGGTCACTTTTGAAACCCTATGATAATCAAATGCAACAAACTTCCACCCACCACAGCACAAATACATGTTTCCAAACATCCCTAGAAGGTGAAAGGTTAATACACCCCTAAATAAGAACTATTATGAAGATGCTATCCGTTAGAGAGAAGGAAGTCAATTCTACTTGACTATGATTTATTTAACAAGTAAGGAATGAAACTAATGATATAATCATATGGTATTTGTTTTGACATCTGTTCATGTATTTAATTACATTTATGGTTTTATGAATGTTGAACCAGCCTTTCATCCCAGAAATGAAGCCTACTTAGTCATGATAAATGATTTTTCAGATGTATTGTTGAATCCGGTTTGCTAGGATCTTGTTGAGAATTCTAGCATCTATGTTCATCAAAGATATTGGCCTGTAGTTCTCTTTCTTTGTTGGATCTTTACCTGGCTTGGTTGTCAATGTGATGTTGACTTCATAAAATGATTTGGGGAGAGTTCCATCTTTTTCAATCGCCTGGAATACCTTCAGTAGGATTAGTATCAGCTCCTCCTTAAATGGCTTGTAGAATTCTGCTGGAAAGCCATCTAGACCAGGGCTTTTTTTGGTACATAGTTTTCTTATTATGTAGTTGATTTCCTTGATTGTTATTGGTCTATTTAGGGTCTCAATTTCTCCTTGTTACCAACCTAGGTAGGTTCTGTGATGTCAGAAAGTCCTCCATTTCCTTCAGGTTTTCAAGTTTGTTTCCAAACAAGTGTACGTAGTAGTCTCTAATGATCTTTTGTATTTCTTCAGGGTCAGATGTGACTTCATCTTTTGTGTTTCTGATTGTGCTTATTTGGGTTTTTTCTCTTTTTTTCTTGGTCAGTCTAGCTAAGGGACCATCAATCTTGTTTATCCTTTTGAAGAACCAGCTTTCTGTTTCATTGATTTTTTGTATTATCTTTTTGTCTTCTATGTCCTGGATTTGGGCTTTTATTTTGGTGATCTGGATTCTTCTGCTGAAATTAGGGTTTTTGTGGTCTTGCTTTTCTAGTTTCCTTAGGTGGCTTGTTAGTCTGTTAATTTGTGTCCCTTCCATTTTCTTC
>NW_006969516.1:0-772 GCF_000164805.1 Carlito syrichta | reverse complement strand
GTGTTCTCATTTTTTAAGTTTTTATCTATTTTTCCCTTTAAAAAAATAATTGTATTAGGCTTAAACTTCTTTTTGTCTTCTGTTATATTTATCCCTGTCATTTTCTTAATGAATGATGGTGGTAGAAACACCTGGCTATCTAATCTCTCACAGGGCAAATTAAGAATCCAGGAGCTGTTTCTCAAAAAAAAAAAATAAGTATCGGCAAAAGAGGGTGTGAATTAATACCAAAACTTTTATGCCAACTTGCTTAAGGGCTAAAGAAAGTTGCTTGTTCCTTCATAGGCTCTAGGTGTGAGGAACTCTGAAAAGGGTCTTCTCTTGGGAGTTAGGGGCCCATGGCCAGAAGTTGATCTCACTTCACTCTGTTGCAGACACAGTCTCTGTTTCTGTGGCAGGGATACTAGCTGCTGTGAGAATCACCAAGAACAAGCTCTCCAATCATATGTTTCCTTTCCAGGGGGCAGGTGAGGTAGGTGCTATTGGGAATTTCCTCTTTTGCTCCAGTAGGAGAATAAGAATGGGTGGAAGCGTATCAAGTAGAAGGAGTGTTCTCAGGTTTGGAGAAAAGGAAGCAGTACTGGCATATTGTTATCATTACAGCCTCCTAAGCCCCAACATTTTGGTGTCTCAAGGCAAGGACTTAACTGGGCTTTCTGGGAGGTGTGGATAAGAAGAGGAGCTCATTTTGATAAGACATCAGATAAATGCTGAGCACCAGTTTGCCCTGTGTCTGAACATCTGCCTTATGGTACCTATTAGGCAGCCATAG
>NW_006969515.1:0-741 GCF_000164805.1 Carlito syrichta | reverse complement strand
AAAGTCTTTCTGCACAAGAGCTATATACATCTGACAGTTTGAAATTGAAACAGGTAACTCTGCTTGAAGGATCTAGAGATCCAAGATAAAACCACAGAAAAGACACAAATGAACCAGAAAAAATTTCTTTCAGACAAAGAAATACAACTCTCTCTGCAAAAGAGTGTACACGAATATATATATATATATATATATTATTTCAGTTCCTAAATGTTGTTTAAAAGTTCCCCACAAACAGGAGAAAAAATTATGCAATTATTTGAAGATGAAGAATTCTCTTTCTCATATTTCCTGATGAGAACACACAAGAGCCATTTCAGCAGCTAGAAAAATCTGCAAAAAATGCTCCCAATTATGATATTAATGCACATCCTGCCTTTAATGTTTTATTTTAACATTTATTTATTTTATTTTTTAAAAAGAGAAAATTATATATTTAGATTTTTCATGATTAATTATCAGTTGTATCTCATGGAATATGAGGGAGGACCTCCTCTAAAAAGTAGGAATTATCTTTTGGAGGACAGGCCCCTCATAGGACAGGATTCCCCAGTTAGGTAAGTGTTCTAGGAACCCATCAGAATCAGTGTGCCAACTAGCATTGTTGTGAGATTCTGCATTGTGGAAGAATTGTCCAGAGTTGTGGAAAACAGGTTAACTGATTCTACCACCATGACAACACACCCTGCCTAACCTGTGCTGAGTGATCAGCAGTTTTTGAACAAAAACAGTATAATCCCG
>NW_006969514.1:0-757 GCF_000164805.1 Carlito syrichta | reverse complement strand
GATGCTGTGTAGTTTTTTGGTGATTGAGAACATATTTCACCCAGATTCCTTACTCTTTATTGGGAAAAGTCCGTGCGGTTGCCTATATATTAGCATTCCATTTCCATAGATTATCCTTCAGAAAGACAAATTCGTGTTTAGCCCTTATCAAGACATCCTGAAGTTTTTTAGGGGATTGAGGTCACGTGTAAACCAGATTCCTTATTCTTCCTTAGCAATAGACAGTGCAGTTTCCTGTATATGAGGACTCCCATTATCCAGATTCCTACTACCAAAACCTGATTGGTGTTTATTTCTGAGCAAGACGCTCTGTAGGTTTTGGGATGGAGGACTAGTGTAACCAAGATTTTTTATTCTTCCTTAGCAACAGGTTGTGTAGTGTTCTGTATATTAGGTCTCTCAATACTGAAATTCCTGCTTCATTCTCAGCAAGACGATAAAAATTTTCCTGGTGACCTAGAATTCCAGTTGCTTGGATATCAAAAGAAAGACTCCCATAAAGTTCTTGAGGAATGGAACCCAAGATTCCTCGTCCCCTTTTCAAAAGACACACTAAAAATGTGGCAACATAGAAGCCCAGACTTCTGATTAAACCTTATCAAGAAACCTTATTGATTCAGGCGATTGAGAACTCCAAGAACCAGATTTCCTTTCCGTTCTCAGCAAGATTCCCTGATTTTCCCTATTCATGTGGATTCCAAAACTCGGTATACAAAAATGAAGATGCCCAGATGTTTCCTAGGGACGTGGAATCCAC
>NW_006969513.1:0-716 GCF_000164805.1 Carlito syrichta | reverse complement strand
TAAGTAGACTTACTAGTCAGATGCCTATCAGAGTATCTATCTAGTTAATTCAACTGGCCAGCCAGCTGGCTAGCTAGTTAAGTCACCTATTTAAGTAAGCTTGCTGGCCTTCAGATTAGCTAGGTAGTTAGTTAAGTCAGCTGACAAGCCAGTGGTCTATATAGGTAAGTAGCTTGCTAAGTCAGCTGACTAGCCATGAGCCTATCTAGTTATGTCAGCTAGTTAAGTCAGCTGACTATTCAGCTGTCAAGGTTGGTAGATAACTATTCAAGAGTGCTGACTAGACGGCTGGTTACTTAGTTAAGTCAGCTGGTAAGGCTGCTTGCTAGGTAGGTAGCTAGTCAATTAAATCAGTGGGCTAGCCAGCTGGCCAGTAGTTAATTCAGCTAGTTTAGTCAGCTGGCTAACCAGTTGAGTAGCTAGATAAATCATCACATTAAATCAGTTGTCTAGCCAGTTTGCTAGCTAGTTAAAAAGCTGCTTAGGTCAGATGGGCTGCCAGCTGGCACGCTAGTTATTTCAGCTAGTTAAGTCTCCTAGCTTGCTAGGAAGCTAGCTAGTTAAGTCAGCTAGATATGTCAGCTATCTAGATAGTTAAGTCAGCTAGCTATATGATAGCTAGATAGCTAGCAAGTTAAAACAGCTAGTGAAATCAGCTAGCTAGCTAGGTAGCTAGTAAGTTTAGTCAGCCAGTTAAGTCAGCTAACTAGCTAGTT
>NW_006969512.1:0-520 GCF_000164805.1 Carlito syrichta | reverse complement strand
ACTATCCAGTCGGTGATGGAGCCCACATGTGAGCTGACTTATCTAGTCATCTGGGGAGCAAAGTGATTAGCTAGCTGCCCTGTTGGGCATGCAAGTGAGTTGACAAGTTACGTGAACTGTTGGTTGTTGAGTGAGCCAAATAATTTGCTGAGTGGTAGGTAGGCAAGGGAACCGACTATTTAACTTAATTGATGGAAAGCGAGTGAGCCCACTAATTAGCTGACCTGCTAGCTGATATGCTAGCCGACTAGATAGCTAAGTAACTAGATGATTTGCTAGCTGACTTAACTAGCTTGCTGACCTGCTAGATGACTAGCTAGCTGACTTAACTAGATATCTGGATAGCTAGGTGAATTAACTAGCTGATGAGGTTGTTGACTGGCTAGCAGTCTAGCCAGCTGACTTAATTAGCTAGCTACCTGGTTGGCTAGATGACTAGCCAGATGGCTTAACTGGCTAACTACGTGGCTTGCTAGCTGACTAGGCAGTTGGCTAGCTTGCTAGCATGCTGGCAGGCTGG
>NW_006969511.1:0-732 GCF_000164805.1 Carlito syrichta | reverse complement strand
ATTGGGGTACCGAATACTCTAATTGGACATGTCCAGCCCCCTGCCCCTCCAGGTACGGCCAGATGAGTCACAAATCATGCCATCAATCTGACTTGGATGCAGATGATGAAGAGAAGGTGTTGGTGACAAAGCTGAAACGTCTCCACCATTCCACAACCACTTCAAACTCCACCAACTCGACTGAAAACATCTAATCATTCTCATTCTTCTCCCACTCCTCAACCCAGACATTACCATTGAGCTGTTTTGACTAGACAGTGCGGACTGCCTACATGGGGGCAAATAAAGGTGCTCAACCATGATGCTGAGGTTCTGGTTCACTCTCAAAAACACTTCTCTCACACCCTCCACTGTTTTTGCTGCTATGCTGGCTATTATAGCATGTCAGGTGTGTTGTATTTATTCAGCAAAATCTTATAGGGCTTATATCCCAAACCCTCCAGTGTTCCAGCCTGTAACATGGGATGCTGAGATTATTACTGTTTTACTAATCATTTCTTTTTATTAGGAGGCCACAGTCTTTTTTCATCACAAGTTAAAACTATTATTAACCATAATTTTTCTTTTTCAGGTAGTTCTAGTTCTCCTCCAATATGTTTTAGTTTACCTAAACAATCAAAACGGTCACTTGATATTTCGGGTTGTTTAAACTCCTGTACATTTCTATGGTAACTGATAGCCTCTGTTATCTTCTCAGAATGGTAAAAACCCGAGATAATTGGTTTCTTAAAT
>NW_006969510.1:0-962 GCF_000164805.1 Carlito syrichta | reverse complement strand
ATCTAACTATCAAGCTAGCCAGCTGAATATTCTAGGTGACCTAACTAGTTTTCTATCTGCCATAACTAGTTTACTTATATAGCTAGCTTCCTACCTGGCCAGCTGAATCAACTAGCTAAAATAATTAGCTAGACAGATGGCTAGCCATCTGACTTGACTAGCTTTTTATCTAGCTAACCAGCTTGATAGCCAACAGACTTAATGTGCTGACTTAACTAGCTAGCCTGCCAGTTGCCAGCTGACTTAACTAGCTGACTTAACTTGCTAGCCATCTGGTTGCCAGCTGACTTAACTAGTTGACTTAACTTGCTAGCCTGCTGGTTGCCAGTTGACTTAACTAGCTGACTTAATGAGTTAGTCAGCTGGCTAGTCAGCTGACTTAACTAGCTGGTGAACTATCTAGCCAGCTGGCTAGCCAGCTCACTTAACAAACTGACTTAAGCTAGCAAACTGGCTTGCCACTTCACTTAAATTTCTAGCTATCAGCATAGACAGCAGGCTAACCAGCTGACTTAACCAGCTGACTTGAACAACTATCTTGCTTGCTAGCAAGTTGATTTATCTAGCTAGCTACCTACCTAGCCTGCTGGCTAGACAGCTGACTAAACTAGCTGACTTAACCAGCTAGCCAGTTGGCTAGTCAACTGACTTAACTAGCTCACTACCTAGTTAGCCTGCTGGCTACCCAACTGACTTAAGGAGCTGAGTTAACTAGTAGCTCCCTAGCTAGCCAGCTAACTTAAGTAGTTAGCTAACTAGCTAGCTAACTAGTTAGCCAGCTGACTTAAATATTTAGTTAACTAGCTAGCTACCTAGCTAACAAGCTGACTTAAATAGCTGCCTTACTAGCTAGCTGTCTTAACCAGCTAGATAACTAGTTAGCTTAATCATTATCTAACGTGCTAGGTAGGTGATTTAATAATCTGACTTATTTTGTTGGCTAATGATCTGGCTAGCTGACT
>NW_006969509.1:0-975 GCF_000164805.1 Carlito syrichta | reverse complement strand
TCCACAACACTCTAGAGGCTAAGGCTGTGGGATGGCCAGAGCCCCATGATTTAGAGGCTGGCAGTGAATGAAGGTCATGTCCTCGGGGCCCAGATTAGGCCCACAGAGCCAGACCCTGTCTTGAAAACATCAGATTCTTACACAAATTCTTAACTGCGCATGGTGTGTTCACAGGGAGACTGGCTTTAGAGCCAGGAAAAATGGAATTGGTGTGGAAGAAATGTCTTCAGGTGAGGGATGTGTCCCTGGTCTTTCTTGGCAGAAGGTGCTTGTTGCCGAATCAGAGTGACAGGCAACCTGGGGCACATTTCTTCCCTCGGAGAGGAGAGCCGACAGGAACACGGTCAAGGAGCCTCAGGAAATCCCAAACCAAAGCGTGAGAAGCCATTCGGAGGGTTGGGAGGTGCTGAACTTGGGGAACCCTCACATTTGGGGGGTCATGGGAAAGGACTGAGGTCAGAAGGTTTGTAGGAGAATGGATTTCTTTTCCTTTCTTTCTTTCTTTCTTTCTTTCTTTCTTTCTTTCTTTCTTTCTTTCTTTCTTTCTTTCTTTCTTTCTGTCTGTCTTTCTTTCTTTCTTTTCTTTCCTCACTAGGTTGCCCAAGAAGCTCTCAAACCACCAAACTTAGGCCGTTCTCTCGGCCCAGCCCTCTCAAACTGCTGCTATTGCAGGCTTTCCATTTGGTCAACATCCATGTCTTCTTGCCTAGTTTTGAACTCTGGGCTGGAGACAATCCTCACACCAAGGCCTGCCCTCACCCAAGGTTTCCTGGGTTTTGCTTGGGGTCAAGGTGGGGGCTTTTCTTTGTTGTCCAGCCTGTTTTCGAGCTCCTGGGCTCTGGCCATCTTCCCATCTCAGCCTCCCTGAGTGCTACGGAGACAGGCGTAAGTCGTCTGGACATACCCATCCCCCCAAAGGTTTGAGAGTCACACCCTCCCGTTTCCCAAGGCAGCCCATGGTAGGAGTGAGCAGGT
>NW_006969508.1:0-821 GCF_000164805.1 Carlito syrichta | reverse complement strand
AACTTTCTAAAATTATCTCAAATATATTCATTTCTAGGGAAGCCAAGGCCTATAGCATTGAGCTACACAATGGTATTTGGAGGCATGAGAAGTTGTTATAGTCAGTGGTGTGCTGACACCACCAATCTTGCAGGACTCTGCGTTCATATCTTTCCCCCAACTTTGCATGCAATGATGTCACATCAGCAGCTTGAAACAGGCCATGCTGCATTTATACTATGAGAATTAGATAATACAACAAATCTAGAATGTTTCTTTCTCTCTCCCTTCTTTCATTCCTTCTTTCCTTCCTTTCTTCCTTTCTTTGTTGTTACACATTTACCAATAAACCCCCACAGAGATAGATTTAGAACTATCCAAAAGACATATCTAGATTTAAAACTCAGATGATCTCTGCTTCCCTACCAGAATCAGAGGGCAATTTTTTGCACATAGAAATAGCATCTTAATATATTGGTGAAGCCATTCTATAGCTATCTTTCAAACATTAATTTCCTTTGCAAATTATTTTTATATTTGGTAGCTAGTCCATGTATTTGCATAAACTATGGTCTTAGTAGTTATTTCCTATGAATAATGTATTCTCTTTCTAAACTGTGAGTTCCTCAGAGGAATTTACTGAGTTAAAGACAAGTATCAATCAAAGACTATATTGATGACTTTGCTGGGTTCAGAGTAGTCACTCAGGGCAGAAACATATATTCATTTATTGCTTAATCTTAAAATTTCACATTTCTGAAAAGGAGAGGGTTTTTAAAGAGACATATTCCACAAACTAATCAACTACCAAAGCACAAGTAAATTCTCATCCTTGGCGATGG
>NW_006969507.1:0-1122 GCF_000164805.1 Carlito syrichta | reverse complement strand
AAATCATTCTTTTTATTTGCAAATTCCCAAGTACATAACTTCAACCAAATGGAGTTTTTGAAATGTATCCATGTCCCTGCTCCTCTTCATTAGTAAAATTCTCAAAAGTTTATTCAAAATGTTATGCACATTGTTTGTGCCTGTATAAACATAACAGCAATACAAATGTAGAATTTTCCATGAAATGCATCAATGTTGTTTCATGTACCATTAGTTCATTCATTTGTATTGGTGAGGTATCTATTTGTGTGGTATAAATACACCACAGGTTTTTTTTTTTTGAGTTGGAGTCTCACTCTGTCGCCCAGACTGGAGTGCAGTGACCGCTCCCAGCCACCGCAGCCTCAACCTGCTGGAATGTGAATAAAGAAAATCAGCAAGACAATGCTTCAACCAACCCTGAAGACATGTACGAGATTATTAGAAAATGCAAGAAAGCCTGTATGTAAGTTAGAAAATCTAGATAAAATGGAGAAATTCTTAGTATTGCATGACCTCCCAAGATTGAAACGGGAAGGGATTTAAACTCTCAAAAGACAAGTAACAATGCAAGTAATTGATTCAGTGATAAGAAACTTCCCCACCAAAGTAAAAACCCTAGGCCAAACGTTTTTTTCAGCTGAATTCTACCAGATTTGCAAGGAAGAGCTTTTAACAATATCCCGTGAATGTATTCAACCAATCGAGAAGGAAGGAATTCTTTCTATCTCCTTCTATGAAGCCAATATTATCCTGATACCCAGAAAAGACAAAGACCCAACAAGGAAAGAAAATTTCAGGCCAATTTCCTTGATGGAGATAGTTGAAAAAATTCTCAAGATTCTGGCAAATCACATCCAACAACACATTTCAAGAATCATTCATCATGACCAGACAGGATTCTCCCGAGATTGAGGCTGGGTTGACATGCACAAATCAATAAATGTAATTCTAACACACAAATAAGTGCAAAAGCAAGAACTACTTTTATAATAGATTAACTAAATACAGAAAGCAACCTTGGGGGCTTGGGAAACATCACTAAAAGCTTCTTTTGAGTGTTCTTTAGAAATATACACTGCAGGATAAGAGAAAAGTAGCAAAGACACCTGGACAAGAAAGACGATTATGAAGTTGAAGGTC
>NW_006969506.1:0-767 GCF_000164805.1 Carlito syrichta | reverse complement strand
GGCACCAATATGGCAAGTAGTATAGACAGCAGTAATAAGGCAAGTAGGGTCTTACGGCATTAAGGCAAGTAGGATCAGATGGCACTAATAAGCCACGAAATATCAGACGGTACTAATAAGGCAAGTAGGATCAGACGGCACTAATAAGGCAAGTAGGATGAGACGGCACTTAAAAGGCAAGCAGAATGAGACGGTATTAACAAGTCTAGTAGTATCAGATGTCACTAACAAGGCAAGAAATATCAGATGGCACTAACAAGGCAAGTAGTATCAGAAAACACTAATAAGGCAATTAGTATCAGACGACACTAAGAAGGCAAGTAGAATCAGACGACACTAACAAGGCAAGTAGTATCAGGCGACAATAAGAAGGCAAGTAGTATCACCCGACACTTAGATGGCAAATAGTATCAGATGACACTAAGAAGGCAAGTAGTATCAGAAGACAATAAATGGCAAGTAGTATCAGACGACACTAAGCAGGCAAGTAGTATCAGACGAAACTAAAAAGACCAGGAGTATAAGAGGACAATAAGAAGGCAAGTAGTATCAGACGGTAGTAAGAAGTCAAGTAGGATCAGAGGACAATAATAAGGCAAGTAGGATCAGACGGCACTAATAAGGCAAGGAATATTCGACGACGTTAATAAGACAAGGAGAATCAGACGGTAATAATAAGGCAAGGGGTATCAGACGGCAGTAACCAAGTAAGGAGTATCAGACGGCACTAATAAGGAAAGGAGTATCAGGGGCACTAATAAGTCAAG
>NW_006969505.1:0-847 GCF_000164805.1 Carlito syrichta | reverse complement strand
GAACTCAATAATTTTACCAAAAAGCTACCTACACCAGTATGTCTTTTGCAGTTCTAATCACAATTGCAATAAAACATGGTACCAACCATGTTGCCCATCAAAGCTGGAATGGATAAAATAAATGTGGTATATACACAGTGGTATATTATGCAGCCATAAAAAAAAGGACAGGTATAAGGATTTTGCAGAACGTTTGATGGATATGAGGTAGGTCATTTTCAATGATTTATCACAGAAACAAAGAACAGAGTTCTATATGTTCTCACTCAAGTGCTGAACTTGATCACTTATAGTGCTGTAAAAAAGTGATTGGCAGTAGTGAAAAACTTTTTTATGGGGAAAGGTGAGATTGGCAGCGGAGGGATACTGCTAAGGTGGGGGGGCATACCTAATCAACCAGGTACCCTGCATAATCAATTATTGCATATTTAACTTTGAATTGTACCCCACATTTTATTAAAAAATGAAAAAAATATTAACTAAATAAATAAATGAAAGCTGTAAAACATGAAACTGACTTTATTTGTTAATCTGTATTTTATTTTTTTACTTTAAAAATGGTTACAATTCAGGGTTGGGCCTATAAATGTTCATTATGCAGGGACTGATTTTTTAAGCATTGTATAATAATCCAATTATAACTCCTTTTCCCTTTAATAGGTTGTAATACATGGTATAATTGTGCCTTCAAAATTGACAATGACAGTGTTTCTCACATAAATTGTGAATGTTTTATTCTGCCTAAATTGAAACTTGTTGAGATTCCAATTCTATGTTATTTTTGGAAACTGAACCTTGAGATTCGGTGTACCTAAGTGCTCTTCAGAAGGCAGAATGCAAAATAAAT
>NW_006969504.1:0-878 GCF_000164805.1 Carlito syrichta | reverse complement strand
AACTCCATACACAAATGGAAGATCAGCTTTTTCTTTCCTTTTTTGTTTTTACTTTGAGTTGGAGTCTCACTCTGTCACCCAGGTAGGAAGGCACTGGCTCTCTTCTGACCATCACAACCTCTGCCTGTCAGGCTCTGGCGAGCATTTCCACAGGCTTCCGAGGAGCCAGAACAATAGCCACATGACACCATGCCAGGTCATTTGGGATGGAGGGTAGAGAAGAGTCTTGCCGAGGTACCCGGGAGGGTCTCAGCCTGCGGGCTTAGGTCAGCCGCTGGCCTCTGTCTCCCAAAGGGCTGGAATGATGAGGCAGAGCACCAGAGTTGGGGCTGGAAGGTGCCAAGCTTGGGAAACCCTCACATGTGGGAGTCAGGGGGGATAAACTGAGGGCAGAAGGTCTGCTGGAGAATGGATTTCTTTCTTTTTTTATACTTTCTTTTTCTTTCTTTGCTTTCTTCCTTTCTTCATTTTTCTTTCTTTCTTTCTTAATTTCTTTCATTCATTCATTCACTCATTCATACTTTCTTTCTTTCTTTCTTTTTTTCTTTTTTGCTTTCCTCACTAAGTTGCCCAGGCTGCTCTCAAACAGCCCAACTCGGGCCATTCTCTCAGCTTGGGCCTCCAAAACTGCTATGATAGCAGGTTTTCCATTTGGTCAGCATCCTGGTCTTCCTGCCTGGTCTTGACCTCTGGGTTGGAGACGATTCTCCCATCGAGGCCTGCCCTCATTCAAGGTTATCTGGGTTTTACTTGGAGTTGAGGTGGAGGTAGGCTATGTTCTCCAGCCTGATCTCAGCACCTGGACTTCGACCATCTTCCTCTCTCAGCCTCCCTGAAGTGAGGCCTCTCCTGAAGCCGAGGAGACAGGCATGAGTCGC
>NW_006969503.1:0-1237 GCF_000164805.1 Carlito syrichta | reverse complement strand
GCCATCATACCCAGCCAATATTGGATTCATTGTTAAGACAAGGTCTCACCATGTTGCTCAGGCTGGCCTCGAAGCCCTAGACTAAGGCAGTCTGCTATACTTTGCTTCCCAAAGTGCTGGAATAATAGGTATGAGCCACATGTCCAGTCTCTTCTGTTTCTTTTCCAGTCATCTGGCACTGTGTTGGAAGCACTTGTCCCCTCAAGTCATCTGCTTCTGACTTCTGTGGTGTGGATTCTGGGCTCTGGAATATCTTCAACATTTATATCTTGATACACATCCCTTTCCACTGTTTTGCCATAAATGCAATGAGTCTTTGTAATTTCCTTGATTCACTGTGGAGAGACCAAGTGCTCATATGGAAACATTAACATCACATGGTATGTGAAACAGAATCTCACAACACTTACATTAATCACCTGGCTGCAGGAAGTGGGCAAAAAATTATTGAATGATACACTTTGTGTCATAGCTAATTTTATGCAGTTATGAGTTAATACTTCATCTTTACATTTATTTACACATTTCCCAACTGCTGATGGTGCCGTGTATACCCTGTAAGAGCATAAATTATAAGTACCTTTGTATGATAGATTTGTATATCTTTATCATAGTAAATGTCAAAATAGACAAGACTATACTTCTTTCTGTTGTGGTTATGACATATTGATGTGCTCATGACATATTGGTAAAGTATATTTCTAAATTAGGGTTTGTCTGAGAGTTTCTTTTAAATGACCACAAATTGTAAAAAATAAATAAATAAATATTCCAGTGTATTTGTTGAAAAAAACGTGGATCTATGGGGGTCAAACTCATGTTCTTTTTTTTTTTTTTTTTGAGTTGGAGTCTCACTCTGTCACCCAGACTGGAGTGCAGTGGTTGCTCCTGGCCACTGCAGCCACGACCTGCTAGGCTCCAGCAATCCTTCCGCCTCAGCCTTCCAAGTAGCTGGAACTACAGGCTCGCGCTACCACACTTGGCTAATTTTTTGATTTGTTGTAGAGAGGAGGTCTTGCCAAGTTGCCCAGGTGGGTCTCGAACCCGCGGGCTCAGGCAATCCACTCACCTCAGCCTCCCAAAGCGTGGGATTACAGGCTGAGCCACCGAGCCTGGCTAAACCCATTTCTTTATGGACTGAAAGTACAGGGAAAATAATAAATGTGGAAATAACAAGGCAGTATAAGCTTCACTAGCAATATTTGGAAAACAACCAAACCAAAGAAATTATGAATAT
>NW_006969502.1:0-554 GCF_000164805.1 Carlito syrichta | reverse complement strand
ATTGGGTCCGTCTGATACTACTTGCCTTATTAGTGTCGAGTGATAATGCTTACCTTAATAGTGCCGTCTGAGTCTCCTTGAAGTATTAATGCCGTCTGATACTCCTAGGCCTTATTACTGCCGTCTGATACTCCTTGCCTTATGAGTGCCGCCTGATACAACTTGCCTTCTTAGTGTCGTCTGATATTACTTGCCTTCTTAGTTCCGTCTGATATTACTTGCCATCTTTGTGTCGTGTAATACTTCTTGCCTTCTTATTTCCGTGTCATACTACTTGCCTTCTTAGTGTCGTCTGAAAGTACTTGCCTCCTTAGTGTCGTCTGATACTACTTACCTTCTTAGTGTCATCTGATACTACTTGCCTTCTTAGTGTCGTCTGACACTACTTGCCTTCTTAGTGTCATCTGATACTACTTGCCTTCTTAGTGTCCTCTGATACTACTTGTCTTCCTATTGTCGTCTGATACTAACTTCCTTCTTAATGTCATCTGATTATACTTGCCTTCTTTTTGTCGTCTGATACTACTTTCCTTCTTATTCCGTCTGATACTACT
>NW_006969501.1:0-537 GCF_000164805.1 Carlito syrichta | reverse complement strand
GAAAAGGGAATCTTCTACACTGTTGGTGGGAGTGTAAACTAGTGCAACCTCTGTGGAAAGCAGTGTGGTGATTCCTAAAAACTCTAAAAATCGATCTTCCATATGACTCCACAATCTCCCTACTGGGAATATATCCTGAAGACCTCAAATCACTCTATAAAAAAGATACCTGCACACGTATGTTTATCGCAGCATTGTTCACAATAGCAAGAACCTGGAAACAACCATGCTGCCCATCAAAAGAAGATTGGATTTTAAAAAGTGGTACATACACACGATGGAATACTACGCAGCCATCAAAAAGAACAAAATCATGAATTTCACAGCAACATGGATGGAACTAGAGTCTATAATATTGAGTGACCTCTCACAGAAACAAAGATCCAAGTATCACATGTTCTCACTCATATAATGGACCTTGAACATCCAATGTAATACTATAAGAAAATGACTGATGGTACTGGGAAACTATGGGGGGAGGGGGATGGGATTAACAGTCGCAAATATCTGTCTAGGGATGGGGAAACACCTTTTATG
>NW_006969500.1:0-690 GCF_000164805.1 Carlito syrichta | reverse complement strand
AAATAGACAGTGTAGTTTCCCTGTATATGAGGACTCGCATTATCCAGATTCCTACTCTCAAAACTTGATTGGTGGTTATCTCTTAGCAAGACGCTCTGTAGGTTTTCTGGGATGGAGGACTCGTGTAACCAAGATTCCTTATTCTTCCGTAGCAACAGGTCATGTAGTTTTCTGTATATGAGGACTCCCATTACTGAAATTCTTGCTCCATCTCTGCAAGACCCCAAGACATTTCCTGGTGACCTAGAATTCCAGTTGCTTGGATATCGAGAGAAAGACTCCTATAAAGTTCTTGAGGAATTGGAACCCAAGATGCCTGGTCCCCTTTTCAAAAGACACACTAAAAAGTTGGCGATTAAGATGCCTAGAAGGTTGATTAAAACTTACTAAGAGACCTCGTAGATTTAGTCGGTTGAGAACTGAGGAACCGGATTCCCTTTCCGTTCTCAGCAATATGTCCTGATTTTCCCTGTCCATGTGGATTCCAAAACTCTGTATACAAAAATGCAGATGCCCAGGTGTTTCCTAGGTACTTGGAATCCATGAATCCTTGATACATTTTAATAATTCGTACTAAATATTTGCAACTGCAAAACCCTCAGCCCCTCTCCAAATAAAGTACAATTTAAAGACTTCCAAGTTCATCTTAAGACAAAAGTTATATCCAATTACGGCAAGATCATACTTTTT
>NW_006969499.1:0-4735 GCF_000164805.1 Carlito syrichta | reverse complement strand
GCATCTTCTATAAGTTGTGTTTTCGTATGTATGTTTTCCATGTATTATGTGGAAAACTATTATAGAACCTATTACAGTACAGTACTATATAACTAATTGTGTTAATTGGGTACCTAGCTAACTTGGTTGGACTTAAAACAAATTGGACTTGCAAATGCACTCTTGGAATGGAACTCGTTGGTATGTATGGGTCTTATTCTGTAGATGATGTGGGCCCTCACTGACCCTAAACAAAGATAATGCATATGTCTTCTGAGATGGTAGAGGCAGCTGCTCTCAGACATATATTTGAATGTGTTGCTTTGAATAGGGCACAGTCTGAGGTTTAAAAAAAAAGTAGACAATGTGGTATTCTTCTCCCAGACCAGTACTATGACATATATAAATCTTTTTTTTTTTTTTTTTTTTTGAGTTGAAGTCTCACTTGGTCACCCAGACTGGGGTGCAGTGGCCGCTCCTGGCCACCACAGCCTTGCCTGCTGGGCTCCGGCAATCCTTCTGCCTCAGCCTTCCGAGTAGCCGGAATTACAGGCATGCACTACCACGCCCAGCTGATTTTGTTGATTTATTGTAGAGATGAGGTCTCGTTGCCCAGGCGGGTCTCGAACCCGTGGGTTCAGGCAATCCACTCACCTCAGCCTCCCAAAGGCACAGGATTACAGGCTGAGCCACCGAGCCTGGCTACATATATAAATCTTAATCTTGGAGAGAGAGAGAGAGAGACAAAAGGCATACAGTGAGAAAATGCCTTCAACGAGGGACTTTGTGAGAACACGGACATCTGCAGGACTGAGTCAGACACGCCTTCACTTTTAATTAAGGAACCTCAACATACTAGCAATGCTTTGTTGATGAAATTGATGCTTTCACAAAGACAAATTTGCTCATCTAATATAAAACTTAACATAAAAATATCTTATAAAAGAATCTGAAGCAAATAATTTTAAAAATGAAAGTACACTATTTAAACAAGATAGAAAATTCAACTTTTGTCATGTTTATTAGGCAATTCATTCAGTTATTTTGTTCATCTTTCTAACAATTAGTTTTTGAGAACCTACCACATGCCAGGCACTGTGCTAGTCTCTTGGTGTCTACTGGAGAGTAGCATAGACATTGTCTCTGTCCTCATGAAGTTTAGGGTCTAAGGGACACAAAAGAAATATGTGAATATGAAACTGTGAATACAGAAGTTACTATTTTCAATCAATGACTCTTCAACAGAAAATATAATGGGAACGATTACTTCACTTTGGGTGGTCAGAGGGGAGCCTCTCTGAGGAAGTGTCAGAGTTTTGAAAGTGAAGAAAAGCCAGTCCTGCAGAGTCTGGGAAAGAACAGGCTAGCAAAGGGAAGACTGTCAGTGAAAGTTGATGTGCAGGATGGTAGGTAGTGAGAGAAAGTAGTATTAGCCAGGCTACATCACACAGAACCTGTTGCTTATGGTAAGGAGCTGAATGTTTTCCTAAACACAGTGGAAAGACATTGAAGTGGTTTACCTAAATGTAAATTGATCTGCGGTTTACCTAAATGTAAATTGACTTAAATTAAGTCACATTGGCTCTTTATCTAAAATGGTTGGAAAGCTAGGAGATGTGTTTGAAAGCTCTTGCTGTACTGCAGAAACTTGGACCTGGGTTGTGATAATAGATAGGGAGAGATGGTCATAGAGTGGGGAGCTATTTAGAAGGGAAAGTCAAGAGGATTTGCTGATGGATTTGAACTGGGGATAGAAAAATCATGAGGGAAAACAGGTGCCCAGGGAGATTTCCAGGCATGGCACCCCTAGGTGAATAGTGTAGCCATGCTCCAAGATGAACAAGATGGGGGGGACAGCAGTGAAGAAAAGACGCTCTCTGTGAAGTCCAACTCCTTTCAAGTGTTGGATCTTCTTACATCGACTGGAGTTTTACTAGCATTACTTCCTGAGCTGTGGCTTGTTTGAGAGCAAGGGAGGGACATCTAGGAAGTCACAGAGAGGATCTGTAAGAAAAATATCTATTTTTTTCATCAATCTGCTCCAGCTTACATTATATCTGTAGGAATTAGAAATGTAAAGTCCCAGGGAGGAGATGTGAAAGTGTGGGTAAAAAGCAATAGAAAATTAGTGGTATAAAATAATCAAGTATGAAAGAAAGTTGTAGTTTGGATTATCGAAAAATTTAGATTGTTGGGTAAAATTTAAGCTCAAGCTTTCATATGCTTCATTAAGCTTTGCTCTCTTCAAAACATTTCCAAAACCAGAAAGTTTAGTGACTCACTGAGCTGAAATATTGTGTTTTCCCAGACATGCTCAATAGTTTAGACAGCTCCATTACTGAATGGAACTTCAAGTCCATTTCCATTCATGACCATGTGTTTTCATTAATGCATGCAGAAGTAAGTAAAGGCAAATGAGAAAATTTCTCCTACAGTTTTCACCTACAATTTCTATAGATCTAAGTTTCAAAAGTATATATGTGACACTAACATTTAATTAACCTGATAGTTAATTTGATGGAATTTTCAACAAATAGCACAGGTTAAACTAAGAGGTTAGAAATATAATTTAAATGTAAAGTAATTGGAAGAGCATTTGGTTTTGGAGACAGGTATGTGATTAGTAAATAGTAGCCATGGATGCAGTTTAAATCTCTAATTTTTTTCTGCATCTGTAAGATGTGAACACTATAATCCTCATCTCAGCGATCTTGTAGGAGATAAAACAGATAATGTATGTAAAATGCAGGTGTAATGTTGGCATCATTGCTTACTCTAATGAAAATACATCACATGTGCATGGAACAAAAGCATACATATGTACTATATACTTACATAGGATATGAAGTTTTAGTAAATTATATAATGGAAAATCAAGCGTGCTATTATTGTTCAGTCAACAAATATTCATTGAGAGTGGTTACATAAAAAATACTGTTCTGGATGCTGGGAATAGAGAAATGAATAAAACACATCCCTCCTCTTATGTGGCTTATATTCTAGCAGGAAAAGACTGACAAGAAAAAAACAGTAAAATTTAGGCAATGATAAGTGCTATGCAGAAAAATAATACAGAGAGAGAGGACAGAGACATAGGAGGTTAGGGAAGGCCACTATGACCAGGAGGTAGGTTTTGGACTAAGATCTGGACTGAGGAAGCAACATGTAGATATGTGAGGGAGAATCTTCTCAGGCACAGTGAGGGTTAACCTCCAAGGCAGGGGTCTTGATGTGTTCAATGTGTCTCCAAGTGGGATGATATGGGAGGAGCAGGATGGTCCATGGGAGATGAGGCCTGGATGAGAAATGAGTAGGAGATGACATCACAGAGTCAGTGGAGGAGCTGATGGTGCAGAGCCTCACAGACCATGTCTCAGGTCTGGACTTTATTTTGAGTAAGAGGAAAATCCTCTGGCGGATTTTGGGCAGAAGAGTGGCATGAACTAGCTTATGTTTTAAAAGTATCTCGCATATTAGGGCACGGAAAGGGTGAGGCTGGATGGTTGGAGAGGGAGAGGCGCAGGGAGGCACGGCACTGCCGGTGCCAGCAAGCCGGAGGTGTGCGCTGGCAAGCTAGAGATCCAAGCAATGCAAAGAATTGCAACACACAGAGAGGTGAGAGAAGATAAGATTTATTTAAGAAAAGTTCGCTCCTCACAGGAAGGGAGTGGGCCTACACTCTAGTGAGTGTGGCACCGTAGCTCCTGGAGTCCTGGCTTAAATCCTTTCCCTTGGAGATGTGGCAATCAGGTAGACATGACTGATGTGATTTCCTTATCGACCACCTGTGGATGTCTTGGAGATCCTGTGGTACAGAGACCCATTAATGTCTGTCCATATTATCATAGCCCCTAGAGAAGGGTGTGACAAGAATTCTTTATTCCCCACTTTTAAAAAATATAAAGATATGGGGTACAACTCAGGGTTAGGTATACAAACGTTGATTATGCAGGTACCCTTGTTGATGAGGTACGCCCTTCTCTCCCCTAGCAGTTTCCCTTTGTTCTTTGTTTCTGTGATAGATTACTGATTATGATTGACTCCAGATCCATCCAAGTTGCTGCGAAGTCCATGTTTGTCCTTTATGGCTGCATAATATTCTGTTGTGTATAATGTACCACATTATTTATCCAGTCTAGCTTCAATGGGCAACATGGTTGATTTCATGTTTTTGCTATTGTAAATAGAATTGCAACAAACATATGTGTGCAGGTATCTTTTTTGTAGAATTATTTGAGTTCCTCCAGGTACTCCAGGTAGAATGATTTGAGTTCCACGAGGGGAATTGCTGGGTCATATGGAAGGGCAATTTCTTGTCCTTTCAGAAATCGTCACACTGTGTGACAAGGATTCTAATGCTCCTGCACCTTCCCAAATGACATTACTTAGAGCTAATGGAGGATGTACTTCCCCTTATCTCCTAGGCATTCCTGGTGGGTAGTTTTGGGGGATACTTGGCTTCCCTGTATATGGTGCCCAATTTACTGGAAGATTGAATCCCCACCTGCTCTCCCTCTGAGCGGTCATGACTTTTGTAATTACAAGTTTTGTGACTTCCATAATCCTTGCCCAATGCAAGATATCTTAGGCCTAGTAAATCCCCTTTACTCTAGGCAAGTTTGATTACCACTGTGAGATACCTCTGATACCTGGCACCAGGAAGTCTGTTTCTGAAAAGACAAATTCAGCAAAGTTAATTTTACCTAAAATGTGCATTTTTCCAAAAGCATATCTTCTACTTTCTCATCATTGTATT
>NW_006969498.1:0-3392 GCF_000164805.1 Carlito syrichta | reverse complement strand
AGTCTACCTTACCAGGTAACAGAAAAAAATTCACACGGGACTTCAACATACGAGTGAGCCCTCCACACTTTGAGTTTAGCCTATTTTCAAATTTCATCCCAGGCACCAAAAGGACTCCTAAATGCAGTTATAAGTAGAGCACTAACCATAAGAATTCTCTGGGGTTTACACACACCCCACAACAGACACAACAGACAAATGTGATTCTGACACCAGCTTTGCCACTTGGTAGGCAGAAATCATGGGAAAATTACTCAATGTCTCTGAAACTCAATTTCCCCATCTGCAAAATGGGGGGGGGTAAATTAGACAAAGTTGTTGTAAAGCTTAAATAATTTAATATCTGTGATTGTCTGGTATAATTTAATGTCTGGAATGTAGTAGATGCCTAAGATATGTTATTTGCCAGCTCTCTCTCTCTCTCTCTCTCTCTCTCTCTCTCTCTCTCTCTCTCACACACACACACACACACACAGATGCACATACACACATGCACATGCACACACACAGGCATGCATGTATAATTCCACACTTAACTTTTCACTAAAGCAAATTCCCCAGAGTCATGTTCCCCGTGGCCTTGACAGAATTCCAGGTTTACAAGCTGAAAGTGGGTCAAGTATGGGAATCAGTAGCCAAGAGGTCTCCACATCCCATCAACACATGTAACTATCCCCACCCTGTCCCACATCTGCACAGTGCTGGGTCAAAATGAATCACAGGGCAACCTTACAGCACTAAAGTTCATTTAAAAGCATCACTCTGCTCATGTAACAAATATTTAAAAAGACATATCTTTCTTATATCTTCCCTGTTCAACTTCTTTTAGAATAGAGGATCTAGAGTTTGCATATGTGTTTTTATCTTTTTGGTGAATTTAGTACTATTTGGGTGATTTTTCCATTATGTCCTAGCAAGAAACATGAATTTAAAATTAAACAGTTTAGAAATGTTTGATTCAGTTTCTAGAGTTACAATAAATGCCTAGACTTATTTTCTTGTAAAGCAAATAAACTAGTCCTCTATGTGTATTTCAATAACAAATTACTTAAACTGAGAAATTGTCCTTCACATGAATGTTAATACTATTAACTACAAGAATTACAATTTTTTTATAATCAATATTTTTATTATGATATTGTGGGATACAGTTAAGGGTTAAGTATACAAATATGCTTTATTCAGGCACCCTTGTTGATAAGAGGTGTTTCCCCATCCCCAGACAGAGGTTTACTACTGTTAATCCCATATCCTTTTCCCTCCCCCCCAATAGTTTCCCACCACTATCAGTCATTTTCTTATGGTAATACGTTGGATAATCAAGGTCCACTATATGAGTAAGAACATGTGATACTGAGATTTTTGTTTCTGTGAGAGGTCACTAAGTATTATAGACTCAGTTCCAACCAGGTTGATGCGAAATGCATGACGTTGTTCTTTTTTATGACTGCATAGTATTCCATCGTGTATATGTACCACAATTTTTTAATCCAGTCCTCTTTTGATGGACAGCATGGTTGGTTCCAGGTCCCTGCTATTGTGAACAATGCTGTGATAAACATTCGTGTGCAGGTATCTTTTTGATAGAGTGATTTGAGTTCTTCAGGGAATATTCCCAGTAGGGGGATTGCAGGGTCATATGGGAGGTTGATATTTAGAGCTTTTAGGAATCGCCACACTGCTTTCCACAGAGGTTGCACTAGTTTACACTCCCACCAACAGTGTAGAAGTGTTCCATTTTTATCGCATCATCTCTAGCATCTGTTGTTTTTTGAATTATTGATAATTGCCATTCTGACTGGAGTTAAGTGGTATCTCAGTGTGGTTTTGATTTGCATCTCCCTGATGATTAGTGAGATTGAACATTTCTTCATGTGTCTGTTGGCTACTTGGATATCTTCCTTTGTGAAGTGTCTGTTCATATCTTTTGCCCACTTTATAATGGGGTTGTTTGTTTTTTTCTTTCAGCACGTTGAGTTTCTTGTAGATCAAGATGTAAGCCTTTGTCAGACCTGGAGTTGGCAAATACTTTTTCCCAGTCTGTGGCTGTCTCCGTGCTCTCTTGATGGTTTCTTTGGCTTTGCAGAAGCTTGTCAGTTTAATGAGGTCCCACTTGTCTATCTTATCTCTTATAGCCTGTGGGTTACAGGTTTTGTTCAGGAATTGGATGCCAGTTCCGATTTCCATGAGGGTATGTCCTTCATTTTCTAAGGTTCTTATGATTTGAGGTTTTACATTTAGGTCTCTGATTCATTTGGAGTTAATTTTTGTCGAAGATGAGTTGGTTGAGAAATTGAGGTTTCACTTCTTGAATCTCAATTCTATTCCATTGATCTATATGCCTGTTCCTATACCAGTACCAAGTTGTTTTGATGATTGTAGCTTTATAGTAAAGTTTGAAGTCTGGTAATGTGATACCGCCTGCTTTGTTTTTTATTTCTATTTTTATTTTTTTGCTGAGGATTGTTCTGGTTATTCTTGGTTGTTTGTGTTTCCATATGAATTCCTGTGTTGTTTTTTCTAAGTCTAGGAAGAATGTTGCTGGTAATTTAATGGGTATTGCATTGAATTTGTAGATTGCCTTAGGTAAGATGGGCATCTTTACAATGTTGATTCTTCCAACCCATGAACATGAAATATTTTTCCACTTGTTATTGTCATCTTAGATTTCTTTGAGCAGAGTTTTGTAGTTTTCATTGTAAAGATCTTTCACATCTTGGGTTAGGAAGATGCCAAGGTATTTCGTTTTTTTGTGTGGCTATTGTGAATGGAATTATGCTTTTTATTTGGGCTTCTGTATGGTTATTATTGGTTTAAAGAAATGCAATTGTCTTTTGCACATTTATTTTATATTCTGAGACTTTGCCAAAGGCCTTTATCAGTGTAAGGAGGTTTTTGACAGATTCTCTTGGGTTTTCAGGGTACACAATCAAGTCATCTGCAAAGAGAGATAACTTGACTTCCTCATTTCCTTTTTGGATACCCCTGATTGCCTCCTCTTCTCTGATTACTCTAGCCAGGACTTTCAATACTCTATTGAACAGGAGGGGTGAGAGTGGGTATCCTTATCTTGTTCCAGTTTTCAGGGGAAATGGTTCCAATTTTTGTCCATTTAGGAGTATGCTGGCTGTGGGTTTCTCGTAGATGGCTTTTACTATTTTGAGGTATGTTCCCCATATGCCTAGATGTTCGAGGGTTTTTATCAAGAAGGAATCCTGGATTTTATCAAAACTTTTTCTGCATCTAATGATATAATTATGTGATTTTGTTTTGACAACTGTTGATGTATTTAATTACATTCATGGTTTTATGAATGTTGAACTGGTCTTGCATCCCCAGGATGAAGCCAATTTGTTCGTGAATGGATGATTTTTGAGATGTGTTGTTGAATC
>NW_006969497.1:0-7999 GCF_000164805.1 Carlito syrichta | reverse complement strand
TCCCTTTTTAGGGGCATGTTGTCCTGCCACCCATGGAGGGGACATACAGGATTGAAGGATTAACTGCTGCTTCCTGGGGCTGTTGGCATCAGCTCGCACAGATGACTGTGACCTCTCTGGTGTCTTTCAGGTACTTTCAAAGGCTGGTGCAGGAGAGTGTAGCAGAGGGACTTGGAGGGGTCCAGCCCTCATCCCTTGCCCTGTCTCTGAGACATGTTCAGGAAACTCAAGGTCAGCAGCTGCCCTGGGACCCAGGTGACCTGTTTCCAGTGGCTTTTTAGAGTAGAGGAGGGGGAGAAGAGCCCAGAGAGATGAGTTAATGGGGCCTGTGTGCTCAAGTCTTCAATGCCCCAGAAGGTGAAAGGGGAGTGGACTTGATGCTGGACTTAACCTCAGGGAGAGATCACACTCTATCCAACTCAGTTGAGCCCTGGAGACCTGAAGGTGCCTCAGCACCATGTCATCCTCCAAAGCCCAGGCCCAGGCTAAACTGACCTGAAAGAACTTCTGTATGTCAAACAGGAACAGCCTCATAAAGTGCTGTAGGCACAGTGGTGGGATCCACGCTGGAAAGCGTCCCCCAGGAAAGGTCAGTTTCTGCACACGGCTCCCTCCTTGGGGCCTTCCTACTGGCCAGTTCTAGATCCTTTCAGGCAAATAACACAGTCCAGTTGTTCACAGGAGGTCATAATCAGAGAAAGAATGAGGCAGGAAAATGTTCACTACCCTTCTGCCTCTCATCTGTGTCGTGTCATGAGTGGGCTCCATGTTTGGGAGGACTCAAGATGACCCTCCCATTCCATCAGGCCATACACTATTTCAGGTTCATACACTGTTCATTATTTAGCCTACTTAGAAATTTCAAGGAATTATTTTGAGTTGGAGTCTCACTGTCACCCAGGCCATATGGCAGTGGCATGCTCCTGGCCACTGCAGCCCAAAATGCTGGGCTCGGGCGATTCTTCAGCTTCAGCCTTCCAAGTAGCTGTAACTACAGGCATGTGTCACCTTGCCCCACTAATTTTTTGATTTGTTGTAGAGATGAGGTCTCACCAGGTTGCCCGGACTGGTTCGAACCCACCAGCTCAGGCAATCCATTCACCTCAGTCTCCTAATGTGCAGAGATTACAGGCTGAGCCGCGGAGCCTGGCCTAGTTACATTTCAATGAGTGTTTCCATGTTTGTTCTCAACTCAAGAATACCATTGAAGACACTTTGTAGAATTAACATACTTCATTTTATTGACTTTACTGGGCCAATTTGTTCAGGTGATAATTTGCAAAATTTTGTATGTCAAGGGGTTGCTTTTGACTTTTTTCTACTTTGTTCTGATTATCAAAAAGAACAAAAAAAGAGATAGTTTTTGGAAAGTAATAAACGTTTCATAATTAGCTATAAATATTTCTCTTAGAGTGAGTTGGTGGCTGTACGTAAGAGGCTGAAGATACCCAGAGGTGTGAAATGGCATTGATTCTACATGTGGATTCTACATAAACAGTCTAACATATTTTGCATGTTATGTGTATAATAAATTGTATTTTTACAATAATGGAAACAAATTAGTACAGAAAGGTAAAACCAAATGCTGCGTGTTCTCACATATAATTGAGGGCTAAATACTGGGTACACACATACATCAAGATGAGAATAGCAAACACTGAGGACTGTTGAAGGAGAAGGGAGGGAGTCAAGAGTTGAAAAACTGCCTATTGGGCACCATCTTCCATTTGGGTGATGGGTTTAACAGAAGCTTAAATCTCACCATCACACAATATACCCATGTAGCAAACCTGCACAGAAAGCCACTGAATTCAAAACAGAAAAAAAAAAAAAAAGAGAGAATCATGAAGAAGAAAGTATACCTTTACTGTTCATTAAATGAATGTGGGCCATTCTAAAGTTCTTCTTCCTTGCCATCTTCACCATGAGAAGCTGAGGCTGAGGTGGAACAGAAGAGCATGTTTTGTTGTCTTGGTTGACAGAGGCAGAAGTGATGGGGGAGAGGTAGGAGAGGCTGGACACTTAATGCAGCTTTTAGAAACACATCTTAATTTCTGTCTGATGTTTTTACGTTTTCATTTTTCTCAAAATGATTCCATATGGCACCCATTTTACTTCAGCTATATGCTTTAGTTTTAGTGCCTTATAGTAGAAAGTTTCCTGTTGTAAAAGATTTGAAAAGCAATTTGTAATCAGAACACTTCTGTCAGCTTCCATAATGCTGAATTGTTTTCTGGCACTGCTGATTTGGCGTCTTTTTCTTTTTGTCAGCCTCACTGTCACCCAGGTTGGAGAGCAGTGGCAGGCTCATGGCCGCTGCAGTCTTTGCCTACCGGGCTCAACCCTTCCCCCTTAACCTGCTTAATCCCTGGAACCACAGGCAGGTGACACCATGCCTACTAATGTTTTCACTTATTGTAGAGGGTGTTCTTGAACAGCAGGACTCAGACAATACTCTCACCTCAGCCTCCCAAACTGCTGGGATTACAGGAACCAATCACCACACTCAGCCTCTTCTGTGGCTTCTTCTCGTCACCGGCCATGGGGTGGGAAATACTCCCCTCCATCAAGTCATCTGCTGGTAACTCCTCTGGTGTGGTGCTCGTTAGCTGATGAATGTCTTCAAGATCTGTGTCTTGAGACGTTTTCCTCTCCATCTTTTTGCAACATAGACACTCGCTTTCTGATTTCCTTGTTTGGCTGTTGAGAGTAAAACTGCTTGTATGGAGACAGCAGTGACACACAGTGTGTTAAGCAGAATCTCACACTTGCTTTTAAACATTCAGTATCTTCCATGAAAAAAGGTAATTTGAAATATTTTCCAGGAAAACAACAAATATCTGAAAGAATTTATTATGTATAGCAGCTTTTTTTTTTTTTTTTTTGAGTTGGAGTCTCACTCCATCACCCAGACTGGAGTGCAGTGACCGCTCCAGGCCACCGCAGCCTCGACCTGCTGGGCTTTGGCGATCCTTCCGCCTCAGCCTTCCGAGGTGCCGGATTACAGGCCTGCGCTACCACACCCAGCTGATTTTTGATTTATTGTGGAGATGAGGTCTCACCAAGTTGCTCAGGCGGGTTTCGAACGCGCGGGTCAGGCAATCACTCACCTCGGCCTCCCAAAGCGTGGGATTACAGGCTGAGCCACCGAGCCGTCATAAATAGCAGCTTCTAGGGAGCTCACTTTTAGAAGGAAACACCACTGGTCTGGATGGCTCAACATGTAATCCCAGCACTTATGGAGGCTGAGGTGAGTGGATTGCTAGATCCCGTGAATTCGAGATCACCCCGAGCAAAATGGCAGAACCTCAACTCTACAATAAATCAAAAATTAGCCAGGTGTGGTTGCACACACCTATAGTTCCAGCTACTTGGAAGGCTGAAACAAAAGGATCAGCAGAGTAGAGCAAATCAATGTTGGGATGGCTGTGACTGTGCCACTGCACTTTAGCTTAGGCGACAGAGTGAAACTCTCATTAAAAAAAAAAAAAAAGGTAACATCATTCTTCTGTTTGTAAATAAATTGGGCCGGGTTCGGTGGCTCAGCCTGTAATCCTGCACTTGGGGAGACTGAGCTGCGTGGATTGCCTGAGCCCGCGGGTTTGAGACGCGCCTGGGCAACTTGGCAAGACCTCATCTCTACAATAAATCAAAAATTAGCCGGGTGTGCTAATGAGTGCCTGTAGTTCCAACTACTCGGAAGGCTGAGGCAGAAGGATCGCTGGAGCCCAACAGGTCGAGGCTGGGGTAGCTGGGAGCGTGCCACTACACTCCAGTCTGGGTGTCAGAGTGAGACTCTGACTCAAAAAATAAAAAAAAAAGGAAAAGGAAAAATAAATGAAAGGCACGTCCTAAGTCATATTATGGTACACATTGAACTACAGGAACCAAGTAGGACTTGGCCACATCAGTTTTTAAAATGTTGAGATATAATAAGTGTATTACACATTTTGTAAATAGAATAGCAAATATGGTTCTTCCTAAATAATTTTATTGATAGTTGAATAATCAAGTTTTAAAAACATTATCCATCACTAACTTCTTAAAAGGTGGTGGGCTTCCAGTTGCTTATTTAATCGGTTCCTCTTTCATCAGAATTGAGTTGTGCTCAAGGTCTCACAGTCCATAGACATTAACTGCAAGACTCTTAACCCTCAGAAGGGCTTGGTCATCTCTCCCTGAAATGGGGGAGATGGATGGCTTGCAGGAGGAAACACACTGGAAGACAAAGTCTCCGCTGCACATGTGTGAGCTTCCATGACAGTGGCTTTTTTCCCCCCATATATGTCCTGTTTTACTTTGAAACTTGCATTGCCTTGGTTTCTCAATTTTTTCTTCTTTGAGTTGGAGTCTCACTCTGTCGCCCAGACTGGAGTGCAGGGGCCGCTACCAGCCACTGCAGCCTCGACCTGCTGGGCTCCGGCAATCCTTCCGCCTCAGCCTTACAAGGAGCTGGAACTACAGGCACGTGCTACCACACCCAGCTATTTTTTTTTTTTTTGATTTATTGTAGAGATGAGGTCTCACCAAGTTGCTTAGGCAGGTCTCAAACCCGCGGGCTCAGGCAATCCACTCACCTCAGCCTCCCCAAGGCACGGGATTACAGGCTGAGCCACCGAGCCCGGCCCAAAACGTGTTTTTAAAGCAAACATCACACTAGTTTAGTTTCCCGGTCTTTTCGATATACGATGTCACTCTTTTTTTTATTTTCAGACCTTTAATGGATTTTTACCTCAAATACACTTCCATGTAAGAAAATGTCTATCTTCAGGACACAAACAGATGGTATCTATATTAGTGTGATATTCAATTTATCAACCAACTACAGGATTGTTGACTTAATGACACTGTTGAATCTTCCTGCCAGAACATATAGTGTATTTGTACTATTTTTCATGTATTGTGGAAATATTTTACACTAATTTCTAATTAATTTTGTAAAATTTAATTTTGTTCAGAAGTGTCATGTCTTCAAGTTTATTAGCATGATAATGACTTTTTTAATTCCTTTTTTTTTTTTCAGTTGGAGTCTCAATCTGTTGCCCAGGCTGGAGTGCAAAGGGACGCTCACGGCCATTGCAGTCTCGATCTGCTGGGCTATGGCGATCTTTTCACTTCAGTCTTCCAAGTTGCCAGAAATGCCAGGTGCATGCTACCACACCTAGCTTAGTTTTTGATTTATTTTATCAAGGAAGTCTCACAAAGTTACCTAGGCTGGTCTGCAGTCCCTGAGGTCAGGCGATCCTTAGCTTGGTCTCCCAAATTGCTACGATTACAGACTTGAGCCACCGTGCCCAGTCCCTGTTGATTCTCTTAATGTAAGTAATAGTATTGATGGATTCCCAGAAGCGGAATCTTATTTTATTCCTGGCATAAAGCGTACTTGATCATGATGTAATGTCTTAATGTGCTGACAATATTTCTAATAATCCTTACATTTATATTAGAATGTGTGATTTTTCTACAAGGAAAAGATATGAAATTGTTAGTATGCAATAAATGTTGTGTTGAGGTGTTCATTCAGATAAACCACATTTTTGTAGTTTTCTAATATCACCGACTTGGAAATAATCTGCTTGAGCAGAGACCTAGGCTTTTTTACTTTTCTGTAGAGAATTCTATTGCCACATCCCCAAATGCCAACATAAGCTGAAAACAACAAGACATACTTACCAAGTGGCCATGGGCAGAATTGTTAACTGCAGGTGAAATTGCAGTGAAGAGAATAGGTTCTAACTTCTATGACAATGGGAATGTCATATAAGATTATTTTTAACACAGAAATACTGTTTTCTTTGAAACTGAGGAAATGGAATGAAATAGGATTCACTCAGCTAGTGCAGATAATATACTTTTGTGAATGATATAAACTCTAAACACAAACACAGGTGTGTACTTTTTGGAGGACTATATTTCCATCACACAGGACAGGTAGTATATGTGGCTTAGATAAAAAATGAAGTTAGAAGGACCCTTGCACATTTTAATGTGTACAACAAAGAAATGAATAGTGTAAAAAAGCAAAATCTGATTCAGGAGATCTGGGGTAAAACATGGGATTCTGCTTTTTTTTGTTGTTTGGATCTCTGTCATCCTTTCTGGCATGCAGTTCCTCAATCACAACTTACCATGCAGTTTTTACCTCTTTGGCTGAACAGATTCACCATGCTCAGCCATCTGATTCACTGGGTTTACTTGAATGCACAAGCATGCCTAAGTTTTCACTGTTATTCCACGTTTTCTCAACATCAGTTTATACTCTAAATTTTCAGTGTCTCTAATGACTGGAAAGTCATCTAGTTATAAATAATAGAGATATGGT
This sequence comes from Carlito syrichta, assembly GCF_000164805.1. Taxonomy (NCBI): domain Eukaryota; kingdom Metazoa; phylum Chordata; class Mammalia; order Primates; family Tarsiidae; genus Carlito; species Carlito syrichta. Next base: position 1,677 of record NW_006969497.1, on the reverse strand, counting down.
GAGAAATATGCAGATGTAAAGAGTACCATTATCTTTACTCAAACCACAGATCTTTTGAATGTACAAATGTAAAACATGTAAAGACATTAACCAGCAAAAACCTTATTTGACATTAGACTGGGCATTGGAAAGAATCCACAAATTTAAAGAATGTGGCCGGGTCTTTGTTCAAAATATATGCCATTGGAAACACTAGGGTATTCAGAAAGAAAACTTCACAGATGAAATTTATATGGAAGCTTATTTACTGAGAAGTCAAGTTGAAATAAATATCAAATATTGAGTGGCACTAGAAGATGGGTTTGTGTGTTTTTTTTAGGAAAGCATAAGTATATTCCGTGTAATTTTGGCATTGCATTGACAGAATTTGAGGATATTTTGAAAAGCAAGCAATATTGATGTAACAACTCATGATGCTATGCCTTCATTCGTAATGTTTATGGAAGGGCATTGGGTCAGTCGTTGGTACGTTAGAGCTATGAAATGTCCGTGTATACTAGGTCACCAGCACTCATCTCATGTTTTTATGGAGGACGAAGAACACTGATATGTAATCTCCTTTAAAAGATCAAAGTGAAGAGGTTTTGTGTGACTCACATCGAGCATTATTCTAAATTCGACATGAGGTGAGTGCTCAGGATAAGTTTTCCTTGGAAATAAAGGACAAAGAATCATTGAGATTATTAGAAATCATCTGTCTTACTACTTACAGGCTAAGGAGAAAATGAGGCCAGAACATTAATATTGTGATGCATCTTCATAGTATCAAAACATACAAGCCATAAGTGTAATTTCATATAAAGAAATATTTTCAGACATCAAAGATAGTTACTCTCTTAAAATGTATGTATTGTAAGTTTATGTTTAGTAAATAATCAGATTCAGTTTTTAAAACTGAAGAAAGCTGTTCACACATATATCCCAATATCAGAACAGAAATGCTTGAATGTTTGTAATCTGTTTTGTCCTAGCAAGCATAGAGTGAAATTTGAAGATTTAGGCTATGTAAATGTTTTAATGATCAGAATTGTTTACAAACTATTACCATTTGTTGTCCATTTAATAAATTATGTTGCCATAAGTGTTAATCTATTCTACCTTACCCAAGATTGTAGGTATATGAGGACCATATACTATTGAGTAACTTATGGAAGGATGTTTCTAGTGATCCTTTTATTTATTTTGAGTTGGAGTCTCACTCAGTCACCCAAACTGGAGTACAGTGGCCACTCCCGACCACTGCAGCCTCGACCTGCTGGGCTCTGGTGATCCTTCCTCCTCAGCCTTTTAAGTAACTGGAACTACAGCCACGCGCTACCATGCCCAGCTAATTTTCTTGATTTTATTGTAGAGATGAGGTCTCGCCAAATTGCCCAGGTGGGTCTCGAATCAGGGGGCTCAGGCAATCCACTCACCTCAGCCTCCCAAAGCACGGGATTATAGGCTGAGCCACTGAGCCCGGGTGGGATCCTTTTCTATTTTAAAGTTATGTGTCATTTTGATTATTGTAGTAAAGATTATATAGGAGAACTATAAGACCTAACTTTCTGAATCCTGACTATTGTAAATACTTATATATTATGTTGGATTTTGACTCTGAGGCTCGGGCTGGGATATAGTGGAAAATCTAGGGTCACTGCAGCCTGAACGTGATACTATCAGGCCATCTTTCTGTTT
>NW_006969496.1:0-848 GCF_000164805.1 Carlito syrichta | reverse complement strand
GTTCATAGGTAATTAATATACAATCATAGGGCAGTACAGAAATGTAGTAGGTTATAAGAATTATAAAAATAAATAGTATAAAATTAAGGCAATAAAATTAAGTCATTTAAGTAAACTTATAGATTATAGTATAGTGTTAAGTTAATAATATTAATCGTCAAAAATATTAAAAGTTAGTAAAATTGCATTGAACTTAGAGTTAACTTGGAAAGTTTTTTAATCAGGGTTTAGAACTTATAGTATAATATGAATGATTTATTGAACATTGTGGAAAACATTTTGAACAATCTGTATTGAAATTGTGCACCTGTGATTCATACATCATGGAATTGTAATTGTTCACTGGGAACCTGAAAGTCTTGTGATGGTACATGATTTGTAAAGCGTGTTACACATCAATGAACTTGTACGCCCCCAGCAAGTAATTGTCACACTGTTGGAGATTATAGAAAATGGTATATAAGTTGGAAAAAGTTTGAATAAAATGGGCTTCAGTCTTGGCCAGTCTGTTCCCAGAAGAGCTGCCTCCGTGTGGTTTCTTCTCTCCGTTCTGATTCACCGGTGCCGTCCTAACCCCCCCTTGGTCAGTGCAGGTCACCGACAGATTCTGATGTTTTTGCAGACAATGTCTCGATCTGTGGCCCAGGGAAATGAATGTTGTTTCAAAATTGGTAGTTTCCAAATTGTGGACTCTGGTGATCATCCCGCCTAGGACGCAGGAAAGGTTGGAATGACCAGCACCATGACCCCAGAACCCCTGTTTGGATGAGTGCAGAGTCAGAGTCACCCTGTGTACCTTGGGCTGACCTTGGGCTCCTGCTCTCAAGCCATCTTCATGCCTCAGCCTC
>NW_006969495.1:0-1083 GCF_000164805.1 Carlito syrichta | reverse complement strand
TGCTAGTTCCGTCTAATACTACTTGCCTTTTTAGTGCCGTCTGATACTTTTTGCCTTCTTAGTGTTGTCAGATACTACTTGCCTTCTTAGTGTCGTCTGATAATAGTTGCCTTGCAAGTGTCATCTCATACTACTTGCCTTGTTAGTGCCATCTGATACTACTTGCCTTCATAGTGCCGTCTGATACTACTTGCCTTGTTAGTGCTGTCTGATACTACTTGCCTTGTTAGTGACGTCTGATCCTACTTGCCTTCTTAGTGCCGTTTGATACTACTGGCCTTATTAGTGCTGTCTGACACTTCTTGCCTTATTAGTGCTGTCTGATACTCCGTAATTGATTAGTGCCGTCTGATACCCCTTGCCTTATTAGTACCATCTGATTCTCCTTTCCTTATTAATGCCGTATGGTACTCCTTGCCATATTAGTGCCGTCTGATACTCCTTGTCTTATTAAAGCCGTCGCATATTCCTTGCCTTTTTAGTGCCGTCTGATCCTACTTGCCTTATTAGTGCCGTCTGGTACTACTTGCCTTATTTGTGCCGTCTTGCCCTTGTTGCCTTCTTAGTGTAGTCTGATCCTACCTGCCGTATTAGTTTCGCCTAAACCTTCTTGCCTTATTAATGCTGACTGATACTACTTGGCTTATTAGTGCCGTCTGATACTACTTGCCTTATTAGTGCCGTCTGATACTCCTTGTCTTATTAGTGCCACCTGATACTCCTTTCCTTATTATTACCGTCTGATACTACTTGCCTTATTACTGCCGTCTGATCCAACTTGTCTTTTTAGTGCCGACTGATACTACTTGCCTTAATAGTGCCGTCTGATACTACATTCCTTATTTTTTCCTTTTGATCCTACTTGCCTTATTAATGCCATCTGATACTACTTGCCTTAATAGTGCCATCTGATACTTCTTGCCTTATTAATGTCATCTGATACGACTTGCCTTATTAGTGCTGTCTTGTCCTACTTGCCTTACTGTCGTCTGATCCTAGTTGCCTTATTAGTTCCGTCTAATCATACTAGCCTTATTAGTGCCAACTGATACTACTTGCAATATTTAGTGCCATCTGATACTA
>NW_006969494.1:0-816 GCF_000164805.1 Carlito syrichta | reverse complement strand
TGGCAAAGATGACCAAACATGCCTCTGTGACCAAATCCAATGAAGTTTTCCAAATCCTCCGGGACCTCACTGCTGACACCTCACTTGTTGGATTTCAACTCTTTTCCTTAGCATCTGCAAGAATACTCTATTAGATTCTTTTTTTTTCTCTCTCTCTCAGTAAGTGTGTGTGTGTGTGTGTGTGTGTGTGCACGCGCTTTAATGGCTTTTAAGCAGGGCCAATAGTCTTCACTGTTTGTACAATTTTTTTAGTTATCTCATCCATTATCATTTTAGCCAAATTGAAGACTGCCACATATATCACCCTAGTCTGACTCTATCATGTAGATTCACTTACCCTTTTGGACATATCAACATGGATTTCATATAGGCACCTCAAACTCACTGTGTTCAAAATTGAATTTTTTTATTCTAAACACACAAATTTCTTTTGCTCCAATACTTAAGCACTGTCATCTATGCAGACTCTCAATCAGATACCTAAAAGCAGTCATAGACATAGACTCTTTAACTTTGACAATCTTACCTCCTATTTCTTGAATCTGCCTTCTTGTGTTGGTATATTCCAGTGTGACCAGTTTTAGACCATGGCCTCATCACCTCTTTCTAATCACTAATTACTAATCACATCCTAAGTATCAATTTTCCTCCACACGGCAACCAGAAAATCAATAAATTCATTTTTCATATTCTCATGTTTAAACCCTTTGAATGCCCCATACTACTGTTCTACAGAATAAAATACAAGTGCCTGCTAGTATTGCTCTCAAGATCTTGCTCCTATCTGGCAAAGATCTTACCACTTCCTGCCTCCAC
>NW_006969493.1:0-8232 GCF_000164805.1 Carlito syrichta | reverse complement strand
TGGGCACAGCTGTCCTTTGGCAGCAAGGCCGGCAGGGGATGGTGTGGAGGTGGCACGGTAAGGGGTTCTGTAGTGCAGAGGGAGACGCAGCCCTTCCTGGGATCAGCAGCATGAAGATGCTAGGGCTGCTGACCTCAGGGCTGGCTTGAGCTGGGGCCAGGCCATTGTGATGCCAGCATTCTAACACAAATGCGGTGGACGTGGCCAGCCTGGCCCACTCTGGACCCCACATGCCCACTCTGGACCCCACACGCCCACCTGTCCCCTTCCTGCCAGCCTCCTGCCCTGCCAGCCCCAGGAAGCCCAGCTCTGCTTCCGGCCAAGAAGAGCCCACCCAGGCCGGGCAGGAAGCCTGTACCGTGTTTGTCCCCTCCGGCCGAGAAGCAGGCATCTCCTTTATCAGGGCTCCCCCCAGGCCTCAGCAACTGAGGCAGCCTGGGGTCCCATAGCTATTGCAGTTGAGTTCGGAAGAGTGTGGATGCGAACGTGCTTTGTCTTCACACCCCATCTGCCTGGCTATGGCACTGTCTTTCCCTCTAGCCAGACTAAGGCATGGCGGCGCAAGGTGGGCCAGGCCCGCACGGGAGGCCTGGATGCAGCGTGTGGGAGAAGCCTGTATCTACCAGCCAGCCCATCATGGCCGCAGCCCATGTTCTGTGTCTGAGGCACTGAGGTGTCGGGGGAAGGAGTGGTGGCTTGAGCAGCAGGAGTGGCTGCCAGAGCATTCGCAGGCGTCTGAGCACAGCTCGCCCAAGAAGGGGCTATTCAGTGGCTGTGGGTTCTTCCATCAAGGAGTCAGTTGTGTTTGGGTGTTCTCAGGTGTTGTGAAGCCCTGGCGAGGTTAATCTCTAGTGCCTCTTTCTGACAAGTTTTCTTATCCTAAATCCGAAGAGCAGAACAGTGGCGTGGTTGATATTTTCATCCCAAGCTTGGACGTCCTGATCATTGTTTAAATTTAGCCCCGGTGCAGGCAGCGTCTCAGCTCGGATGCCCTCCTGGCAGGGCTCTGGGGGCCTGGGCTGTCCTGCACAGAGGGCGGCCCTCATGGGAGCCCTCATGTGTCCAGGCTCCCTCCCATGAGTCTCCCTTAAAACTCTTCCGTCCTTGCCTTGGAGGCCAGCAAGTGTGTAGCGCGGTGTGTGCGTCTTCTCAGGGGGAGCTGCTGTATTGGCAGGCCAAGATGCACCGCACTCCCCTGTGCTGCCCACGGAGGTCGGACCCCACCCTGTCAAATGCTTTCAACCTCGAAGCAGAACTGTCAGGGCCAACTCCCTCCATGTCCTCTCATATCTCTCCCTCTGGTTCCTTCATGTCTCTGTGCAAGTGGATGCGCTCAGGCTGGGAGAGCACACACCCAAGCCCTGAGCCTGTATCCCTGTGCAGACGGGTGACTCTCATCAGAGGACAGTGTCACCAGCAGTGCCGCAAGCCATACGCATGTCAGGGCTGCATTTCTTCATCCGTGTAGCAAAGCGGTCCTATAGCACCACTGTTAGGGTCGGGGCTCCAGACGCGGCTGGCAGGGGACACTCTACTCCAGCAGGGTCTTCCCAGCAGGGTCTGGCAAAAGTGGGCACATGTCCGGGGGGATGAAGGATGCTGCTGCCCAAGGAGTGACTGTGAGCAGTTCCTCTAAGTCTCTGCTGCTGAGGAAAACAAGACAAATACCACGTTTCCCCAAGTGCTGAGAACCAGTCTCACCAATGCCTGGAGCCACTGTAAAGCCCCTTGAGTGTCTTCCTCACCTTCTTGGCCATCTTCTTGTTAACTAAGGTGTGGACAGGGGTGAGATCCGTTCAACAGCTTAAGCTCAGAGAGCCCAGGCTTGAGGAGCTCAGGCTCAGAGATGTCAGGCTGAGACCTGCTGCTTGTCAGCTCTCTGCCGTTTGGAGGGCATGCGCCATCTTACTGAGGTTGTGTCCAATGTGAGAGTCTCTGCCCTGGGCCTCAGGGCTGTAGTTGTGGAGGTCCATCCAGCCCCCAGGACCCTTGTCCTGTCAGCCCATCCATCTCCTTTTCACCAGCGATGCTTGTAAGTGCAGGGCCAGGCCATAGCACTTGGTCCACCCCAGGCTCCTTGGGCTTCTTTACTGACTTGGGATATTCCCGTGGGATTTAGTTTGCCATCCCCTTTCTCCTGAGCCCTTACTTCTGGCCTTCTCATGGACTCTGCATCTGGAACGAGTTGTGGCAGGGTTCTCTCCAGGGCCTCTGTGTGCCCTGAGTCCAGGCTTTCCGGGCTCCTGTGGTAGCCAGTCATGAGCAGCATTCTCCAGGCTCAGAGGGCACTTGCTTTGGGTGAAGCCAGGTTCTCATTCATGTTACCGTTCCCCAGTTCAACTCTTGACTTAGAAGAAAAAAACATGGAACGCTTGTCCCCACTGCATCTTTGGAAGCGGCAGTAACTCATCCCTGCAGCTTGCCATCAAGCTCCACCCAGAGGATGTTCTCGCCTGGGTGCAGGTTTCCTTTATGCAGGTTAATTTTAGCTCGGAAAATCTACAACCAAGAAAAACGTGAACACGCAGTCTGCTTCCTTTATTATGTTCACGGCCGAACCCCTTTGTCCCCAGAAGGTAGTTTTCACATCCCAGTGTGAGACTTAGCCGACTCTTGGCTAATCCGGTGGCTAAGCCAGCATCCTTCTTCACTCTGTAAGACTCATCTCCGGTTATGGAAGGAAGGTTTTCGCGACTTTGCCGACTTTCCCCTGAGGAAGGTCTCGCCTCCAGTTCTTCTTCTTCTCACCCTGTCCCACGTCCCATCTCTGGTGCAGCATGCTGTTTTCTGTCACTCTTTCCCCAGAAAAATGACCCATGCTTTTTGCGTGTTTGCTTGTTGTTTAGAAAGCCAAGCTTGGCCCTGCTGGTAACAAAGTCATCAGTCCTTCAGAAGACAGGAAACAGCCTTCCAACAACCTCGACAGAGTAAAACTCACAGACTTCAATTTCCTCATGGTGCTGGGGAAGGGAAATTTTGGGAAGGTAAGGAGACAGTTGTCTGGGAAGTGGAGGGGCTTTTGCAGAGAAGGCGGGGTCTGTTTTGTTCTCCCCGAGGTTTCTAGAAACCTCTTTGGATTGCTCCAGTATTTGTACATATTTCTCAGATGTTTTCTGCTTCATTTCATTAAAAACAGCTGTTATCAAAAAGCTACAGTGGGTTAACTGTGTTACCGTTTCTTTGTGTTCAGAACAGAGGGAGTACTCCAAAACCATTGGTTGAATGATCAAGTTCCATAACTGAAAATTAAATGTTAACTTATAGTAATATAATCATAAGAGATACTGGGCCAGGCTCGATGGCTCAGCCTGTAATCCCAGGACTTTGGGAGGCCGAGGCGAGTGGGTTGCCTGAGCCCGTGAGTTGAAGACGAGCCCGTACAACTTGGAGGGACCTCATCTCTACAACAAATAAATAAAAACTAGCTGGGAACGGTAGTGCGCACCTGTAGTTCTGGCTACTTGGAAGACTGAGGCAGAAGGATCACCAGAGCCCAGCAGGTTGATGCCGAGATGGCTGTGAGTGTGCCACTGCACTGCAGCCTGGGTGACAGGGTGAGACTCCAGCTCAGAAGAAAAGAGAGATACTGAAATGAGGTCTTCAGCAATCTGCCTCTGTATCTCTGGCTTCTGTGGCCCCAAAGCGTACGATAGTTCCAGGAACTGGCTTTGAGCCTTTTTCTTCATCTGGGTTCCTGGCATGCAGGCTCATAAAAGGTCAGTCGCATCTTACTGTAAGGATGCTCCTGGAAAATGTGCATGCTTCTAGGCTCACCCTGGTGCAGAATGTCCGGTATTCCGTTCAGTGGCCCAAACGGCTCCATGGTGTGGCAACAGCCTGCAGTGGACACATCTTGACAGCTCAGCAGCACACAGATGCTGACTGGATGCCATTGTGGTGACCTGCAGTATTTCAGAATTTGCACATCAAGTTTATTAACATGTGTTCAGTACACATCTACAAATTTCCACAAGTTGTCGCTGAGCCACCGCTGGGTTATGATCTCTGTGCCCGCCCCAGGACCAGATGTATGTTTAGAAATGTTCAGATTATTTGTGGTCTGTTCTCAGGTGATGCTTGCTGACCGGAAGGGAACAGAAGAACTGTATGCAATCAAAATTCTGAAGAAGGACGTGGTGATTCAGGACAATGATTTGGAGTGCACTATGGTGGAAAAGCGGGTCCTGGCACTGCTTGACAAGTCCCCCTTCCTGACGCAACTGCACTCCTGCTTCCAGACCGTGGTGAGGACTGGGGGAGTGGGAATTCTGCAGCAGGCGCATCCAGTGTGCTCTCAGGGCTGTACCTGCACCCAAGAGTCCTGCATCCTGGTTCTTGTGGAGGAGGCTGGAGAGAGGTCTCCTGTGATGTCAAGCAGAGGTGACTGGGGACAACCTCTCATCCCTCTGTCATGGGAAGATTTTGAGTGAGCCCTCTCTGTGCTGTCTCCTGCTTAGCATGTGTGCCCTTTAATTCAAGAAACATTCATAGGAAAGCTTTTCTTTGTGGGAGGTGCTGCTATGACTCGAGGATACAAGCACAATAATATAATTCAGAGTCTTGGCTTTTTAAGACCAGTGGTCTGGCAGTGAAGCATGACATTGGAACATTAGGAGACTCGAGTCTGTGAAAGAGTGTGTCATTCAATGCCACAGGACAGGGCATGGCAAACTGTGGCCTGTTCTGTATGGCCCAGGAGTTCTCAGAAAGGCTGAGCAAAAAAGATCCACAGAATAATGCTTTGGGGCATGTGAAAAGTAGATGACATTCAAATGTCAGCAACTGTAAGTAGACAGCAACTGTAAGTAGACTGTCTTCTGTCTTACAGAAGACAGTTGCTTAGCCCTGTCATAGAGTAAAACTAAACAGGACAAAAAAGAAAATTCTAAAGCACGAATCAGTCACCAGTGGGCTTTCACGTGGCCGACAAGAAATGAAGACATTTGGGTGACACCATGTATGGCGTCACCAGAGACAGGCTTCTGACTCTTCAGAAGCTGCCCCTGTGAAATGTGACTCAGTCAGCAGCTGTCATTGTCACTCTTGGAATTATTTTCAACTGCCCATTAGACAGAGGTTGATGTTCTCTTTTACCTCTCTCTTTATAAACTCTCGGGAGATTCTCCTCAGTGCTTTTGGATTTTAGACTCTTGAAATGGCTGTGTGGCCTCTGGGGAGCCATGGAGCCCAGCACGGTGCTGTGCAGGCATCCCGCTCCCAGCAGCTTCCCCCACGTTTGTGTCAGTCACCGGGGAGAACAGAGCTACACGCTGGAAAAGGAGCCACACTCTGGACCCAGCCCTGGGTCTGTACCCCTGGCTATCCTGACTGTGCATGGAGAGCCACAAAGCAGAGGAATGAAGGGCATGCTAGAGTTCCTAGCAGGAAAGCCAGGGCCAGGAGCCCCGGCACTGTCTCCAGCGGTTATTGCCCACTCAGGGATGGCTGCTCTCCCACGCAGCACGTCACTGCTCTTAGGGAGACAGTGATGTTTTCCAGCTGAGAGCTGGGGTCGGTGTTCACCTCGGTGCACTGTGCTGTTAGTTATTTCCCTGCTGAACCCCTCAGTCTCCTCCGTCCAGTGTAGTGTCCTCATAAAAATGCAGGTGTGCCCGGGTCTATGATACATGCCCTTTGTGAGGCCACACCACATCTGGGCATACTTTGGATGCAAGGAACATTTGTGAGCCTCTCCATTTGTAGTCTTCCCTCTCCTCCACCCGGTGGATACCACTGAGCATGTGTAATTTATCAGCCCAAGAGATGGGATTCGGGAGCCCATCTCTTAAACCTACCGCGTGAACATGGTCCGCCTCTCACACTCCACAACCAGCCTTGAAACATCTGGACATCGAGAAGCGCCAGGAAAAATCGAATGATTGCCTGATGTGGGTTCTTCACGCCATCCCTCGTTTAGAAAGGGTCGTGTGTGTGGGAAAGTAGGGGGAGTGTTCTAGGCCATGCCCGTAGTCGGGAGCATCTGTGGCCGGAAGGGGCTGCCGTGTTGCCAGAACCCTATTTCAGAGTCGCATCCTGACTTTCTGCTTCCCCAGGCCTCATGCGGCAGGCTTAGTACTTGTTTCTTTCTTTGTGAAAAACCCTTTGGAGAGCCCCACACTGGGCAGCGCTGCCCACATGGCCCGGATTTGTTAATGAAAAGCCAGGTGTGGCCTGCAGGAAGGGAGGGCGGCCCCTGCCAGGGGGGAGGCCACACTCACACGTTGGCCTTGGTTGCAGGATCGCCTGTACTTCATAATGGAATACGTCAATGGCGGGGACCTCATGTACCACATCCAGCAAGTGGGGAAGTTTAAGGAACACAAGCAGTGTGAGTATTCTCCCTTAAGTCTGTTGACCCGGGCAGCCCCTGCCCCTGACTGGAATCTTTTGCCAGGGGAACGTGCAAGTGGGGCTCTGTCCAGCTCAGGGTTGAGTGCGGCCACCTCCCGGCAGATGCACTGTGGAATCCATTCAGATGTGTCCTAAGTGGCGGAGGTGCTGGCGTATCCCCTCATACTCAGTTCCACCCTCATCGATGGAGTCACTCACTTACCTGTTGGGCCGATGGCTACTGGACACTCGCCAGGCACCAGACACTGGGAGTGTGAAGGGACGGAGGCACTCCCTGCCCTTGGGGAGTACACGCTCTAACCCAGAGTCAGAAGCGTCACCCCCAAATTGTCACACGTAGCCCTAACTTTAAAGGCACTCGCAGGATGCCATGCAATCTCCCAAAAATTGGGAGTGAGGGAAGAGGGTCCTCAGGGAATGCCCAGCCCAGAGGTGGGAAGAGTCTGCCAAGATGTGAAAGGATGCTGAGGTGAACCCCAGGGAGGGCTCTGCAGCTCCGCCTGTCTAGGACGCAGTGCGAGATGATGGGGAAGGCAGGGTCCGGCAGGGTTCTGGGTGAGGAAGAGCCTGCCTGGCCAGGAAGGAGCAGGGAGGGCATCGGTCAGCCTTTATCAGGTTAGCTTTTTGCAGAGCTCTTTGGCTGTCAGAAGGGAGCATGGGTGGGAATGCAGGGACGTCACGAGGGGTCTGAGACTTCCTAGGTGAGGAGGAGGCACTGTCGTGAGGGCTTAGCCCAGCACCAGAGAGGGAGAGGTGTCTTTGAAAAATGTACTGGAGGAAGCAAAGGAGAGACTGGTGAGGGGATGAGAAGGGAGAGGCTTCTTCAAGTAAGACTGTTTGGGATCTGGGTGGGGGCAGCTGCACAGGAGGAGGTGTCTGGGGGCAGAGTTGCGAGCTCCTTTTAGATGCTTTTCCTGGATGCCTCCACCTCGTCCCCTGGATGCAGGGATTCAGGAGTGCGCCGCCCAGGAGAGAGACGTGGGTACCAGGTGAAGGTGGAGAGTAGGCTATGGGGGTGGGGGCTCCCATGCCTGCAGCATCTTCTCCCTTCTCAGGGCCAGGAGGTCTCAGGGACTCAGGGAAAGCAAGCCCGAACAAATGGCTGTTCCTTGATGAGGGTGCACAGCAGGCATGCCCCCCGACGATCAAGTCCGTGGTTCCTTATAGGACTCTGGCTGTGTCCAGTCTGAAAGATGAGTCGGAAGAACTGGGAAGCTGACTGAGGGCAGCGTGGGATTTATTGAGTCGCAGGCTGAAAAAATGTGAAGGGGATGTTTTTGCCATTATTTTCACTTTTTAGTTTTTTGGAAATGGCTGCCCTTGTTACCTCTCTTGTGTTGTGGTTGTAAAGCATTAATACTTGGATGATGAAATTAAGCTTTACCACACAAGAGTTGTAAAGAGCAAAAAGCAAAATAGCCGCCCTATATAATAAAGTGACGCAAAGACGTCAGTCTAATTCCCTTTCATTATACTTATGTTGCAGAAAAGTTCCCCCCCCGAAGAAATACAGAAAATCATGGAAAATAATGTAGAGATCACCTGTAACCCCATCCCTTCTCCCCTTCATCCTGTCTTCTCCTGCTAGCCTTCAGGGCTGGCCCCCAGAAACCTCCGGGTCCTGCTCACTAGGGTTTTTTTTTTTTCTCTGCTCATGTAGACTTGTACGGTTTATTTTTAAAAGCCTCCTGGGTGTGATATTTGCACAGGCATAGTCTTATGGCTTCTCAGACTTCAGACTACTTAACACTATGCACATCTTAAGATATCATATCTTCCTCCTTTGATCTGAGTTCCAGATTTTAACCTGTTAACTTTTTGAAGTAGTAACTGCTTTTTATTATAAACTATGTTAAAAGGTAAACTCAGATCTGTATCATG
>NW_006969492.1:1086-20035 GCF_000164805.1 Carlito syrichta | reverse complement strand
TAGCCATCTGGCTAGCTAGTTATTTCTGCTAGTTAAGTCAGCTGGTTACCTATGAATCTAGCTATATAAGTCAACTAGTTATGTCAGCTAGGTAGCTCGTTAAATGAGCTAGTTAACCCAGCTGGTGCACTAAGTAGATAGCTGGTTAAGTCAGCTAAATTAGCTTGCTAGCTAGTTAAGCCAGCAAGCTAAGTCAGTTGGCTAGCCAGCTGCCTAGCTGGGTAACCATCTATTTATGTCAGCTGGCTAGCCAGTTAGGTAGTTAGTTCAGTAATCTAGCTAAGTCAGCTCAATAGACAGCTCGTTAGCTATGTAGCTAGCTAGTAAAGTCAACTGGCTAACCAGCTGGTTAGCTAGGGACCTAGGCAGTTAAGTCAGCCTGCTAGCCATCTGGCTAGCTAGTTAAGTCACCTAGTTAAGTCAACTGGCTAGACATCTGGCTAGCTAGATAGCTAGATAGTTATGTCAGCAGTCTAGACTGCGGGCTAGCTAGTTAAGTCACCTAGTTAAATCAGTTGGCTATCCAACTGGCTAGCCAGGTAGCTTGCTAATTAACTGAGCTGGCTTGACAGCTGGCTAGCTAGTTAAGTCACCTAGTTTAGTCAGCTGGCTAGCCAGCAGGCTAACTATATAGCAAGCAGTTTAATTAAACTGATTAGCAAGCAGGCTAGCTATTTATGTCAGCTAGTTAAGTCAGCTGGCTAGCTAGTTGGCTACCTAAGTAGCAAGCTAGTTATTTCAGTTGGCTATCCAGCTTGAAAGGTAATTAAGTCAGCTTGTTAAGTCAGCTGGCTAGCCAGCCAGCTAGCTTTGTAGACAGCTAGTTAAGTCAGCTGGCTAGCCAGCTGACTAACTAGTTAAGTCAGTTAGTTGAGTTAGCTGGTTAGCCAGTTGGCTAGAACATTAAGTCAACTAGTTAATTCAGCTGGCCTCCCTGCTGGCTAGCTAGGTAGCAAACTAGTTAAGTATACTGGCTAGCCAGCTGGCTAGAAAGTTAAGTCAGCTAGTAAATTCAGCTGTCTTCCCAGCTACCTAACTAGGTAGCTAGCTAATTAAGCCAGTTGGCTAGCCAGCTGGCTAGCTTATTAAGTCGGCTAGCTAATTCAGCAGGTCAGCTAGCACTCTAGTTACATAAGTCAGCTAGTTAAGTCAACTGGCCAGGCAGCTGCTAGGAAGATAAGTAAGCTAGTTAAGTCAGCTGCCCAACCAGCTGTGTATCTAGGTAGTTAGCTAGTTAAGTCAGCTAGTTAAGTCATCTGGCTAGGTAGGTAGCTAACTATTTAAGTCATTTAGTTAAGTCAGCTGTCTAGCCAGGTGCAAAGCAGGGTGGCTAGCTAGTTAAATCAGCTGGCTAGCCAACTGGCTAGCTAGTTAAGTCATGAAGTTAAGTCAGCTTGCTAGCCAGCAATTTTGCTATGTAGTTAGGTAGTTAACTCAGCTGTCAAGCCTACAGGTTATGTAGGTATGTATCTAGTTAAGTGAGCTGGCTAGCCATGAGTCTATCTTGCTATGTCACCTAGTTAAGTCTCCTGGCTATCCAGCTGTCTATCTAGGTCGCTAGCTAGTTAAGTCTGTTGGCTAGTCAGCTGGCTACTTCATTAAGACAGCTAGTTAAGTCAGCTGGCCAGCCAGCTCTCTAGCTACATAAGTCAGTTAGTTAAGTCAGCTGGCCAGTCAGCTGGCAAGCAGGATAAGTAAGCTAGTTAAGTCAGCTGTCCAGCCAGCTGGCTATCTAGGTAGTTAGCTAGTTAAGTCAGATAGTTAAGTCATCTGGCTAGCTATGTAGCTAGCTAGTTAATTCATTTAGTTGTCAGCTGTCTAGCCAGGTGCAAAGCAGGGTAGCTAGCTAGTTAAATATGCTGGCTAGTCAGTTGGCTAGTTAGTTAAGTCACGCAGTTAAGTCAGCTTGCTGGCCAGCAGGTTAGCTATGTAGTTAGTTAACTCAGCTGTCAAGCCTGCAGACTATATAGGTATGTATCTAGTTAAGTGAGCTGGTTAGCCATGAGGCTATCTTGCTATGTCACCTAGTTACATCACCTAGCTATCCTGCTGTCTATCTAGGTAGCTAGTTAGTTAAGTCTGTTGGATAGCCAGCTGGCTACTTTGTTACATCAGCTAGTTAAGTCAACTGGCTAGGCTGCTGGCTAGCTAGGTAGCTAGGCAATGAAGTCAGCTGGCTAGCCAGCTGGCAAGCTAGTTATGTCAGGTAGTTTAGTCAGCTGTCTAACCAGCTGGCTAGCTAGTGAATTCAGCTCATTAAGTCAGTTGTCTAGCAAGCTTGCTATCTATTAAAAAGCTAGTTACAAGCCTGGCTCGGTGGCTCAGCCTGTAATTCCGCGCTTTTGGGAGGCTGAGGTGAGTGGATTGCCTGAGCCTGCGGGTTCGAGACCTGCCTGGGCAGCGAGACCTCATCTCTACAATTAATCAAAAAATCAGCCGGGCGTGGTAGTGCATGCCTGTAATTCCAGTTACTTGGAAGGCTGAGGCTGTAGGATCCCCAGAGCCCAGTAGGCGAGGCTGCAGTGGCCGGGAGCAGCCACTGCACTCCAGTCTGGGTGACAGAGTGAGATGCCAACTCAAAAAAAAAAAAAAAGCTAGTTACATCAGTTGTGTAGACAGGTGGCTCGCTAGTTATTTCAGCTTGTTCATTCAGCTGGATATCTAGGGAGCTAGCTAGATCTCAGCTAGATAGCTAGTTAAGTCAGCTAGTTAATCAGCTATCTATTTGATAGCTAGCGAGGGAGCTAGCTTGTTAAAGCAGCTAGTTAAGTCAGCTGACTAGGTAGGTATCTAGCTATTTAAGTCACCATATTAAGTCAGCTCACTGGACATCAGGTTAGCTATGTGGTTAGGTAGTTAAGTCTGCTGGCAAGTCAGTGGGCTATGTATGTAGGTAGCTAGTAAAGTTAGCTGGCTAGCAATCAGGCGTCTAGTTATGTCAGCTAGTTAAGTCAGCTGGCTATCCAGCTGTCTGTCTAGGTATCTAGCCAGCTGGCTAGACAGCTGGCTCCTTGTTTAAGTCAGCTAGTTTAGTCAGCTGTCTATCTTAATGGCTAGCTACGTAGCTAGGCAATTAAGTCAGCTGGCTAACCAGCTGGCTAACTAGTTAAGTTAGCTTGTTAAGTCAGCCTGCTAGCCAGCTTGCCAGCTAGGTAGCTAGCTAGATATATCAACTGTATAGCCATCTGACTAGATAGTTAAGTCACCAAAATAAGTCAGCTGACTAGCAGGCTGCCTAGCTAGGTAGCTTGCTATTTAAGTCAGCTGGCTAGACAGTTGGCTCGCTACATACGTCACCTAGTTAATTCAGCTGGATAGACACCTGGCTAGCTATGTAGCAAGCTACTTAATTCAACAGGCTAGAAAGCAGATCAGCTAGTTAAGGAAGCTAGTTAACTCAGCTGGCTAGCCAGCTGGTTAGCTAGGTAGTGACCTAGTTAAGCCAGTTGACTGGCCAGGTGGCTAGAGAGGTAGAGAGCTAGTTATGTCAGCTGGCTAGCCAGATGGATAATTAGTTGTCAGCTAGTTTAGTCACCTGGCTGGCCAACTGCCTAGCTCGTTTGTCAAGTAGTTAATTCAGCCTACTTACCAGCTTCCTAGCTAGTTTCATCACCTCGTTAAGTCAGTTGGCTAGTCTGCTTGCTTGCTAGTCAAAAAGCTAGTCAATTCAGATGGCTAAACAGCTGGCTAGCTAGATATTTCAGTTAGTTAAGTCAGCTGACTAGCTAGGTAGCTAGCTAGTTAAGTCAGCTATTTCTGTCAGTTGGCCAGCTGGTTAAGTCAGCTAGTTAAATTGGCTAGCTAGCTAGATAGCTGCCTAGGTAGCTAGTTAGATAGCTACCTAGGTAGTTAGCTAGTTATTTCAGGTGGATAATTCAGCTGGCTACTTAGGGAACTAGCTTGTTAACTCAGCTAGTAAAGTGAACTGGTTACCAAGTTAATCAGCTTGTTAAGTCAGCTGGCTAGCCAGCTGCCTATCTGGGTAGCTAGATAGTTAATTCAGCTGGCTAGTCCGCTGGTTAGCTAGGTAGCTAGGTTGTTAAGTCAGCTGGCAAGTCAGCAGGATACATAGGTAGCTAGCTATTTAAGTCAGCTGGGTAGCCACCTGGCTAGCTAAGGATGTGAACTAGTTAAGTAAGCTGGCTAGCCAGATGGCTAAAAGTTAAATCAGGTAGTTGAGTCAGCTGCCTAGGCACCTGACTAACTGGTTAAGTCAGCTAGTTAATTCAAGGGGTTAGCCAACTGGCTAGCTAGGTAGCTGCATAGTTAACTCTGCTGTCTACCAAGCTGGCTAGCTGGATAAGTCAGCTAGTTTAGTCAGCTGGCTAGCCAACTTGTGAGGTAGGTAGTTAGCTAATTAAGTCATCTGGCTAGCTGGCTCGCTAGCTAGTTAGATCAGTGTGTTAAGTGACCTGGCTAATGGGCTGGCTAGCCAGGTGACTAGCTAGTTAAGCCAGCTGTCGAGCCAGATGGCTATCTACTTAAGTCAGCTAGTTATCTACTTAAGTTAGCTGGTTAGTCAGCTGGCAAGCTGGGTCACTGGCATGTTAAGCTGGCTGGTTAGCAGGCTGGTCAATGAGGTGGCGAGCTTGTTCAGATGACTGGCTAGCTGACTGACAAGCAGGGTGGCTGGCTGGTTAAGCCGGCTGGCTATCTGACTGTCCAGCTAGCTGCCTGGATATTTAAGCCAGCTGGCTAGCCTGTTGGCCAGCCCACTAGCTAGATACCTGGCTGTCTAGCCAGCTACCCAGCCAGGTAGCTAGCTAGGTAAGCCAGTTGACTAGCCATCTAAACAACCAGGTAACTAGCTAGTTATGTCAGCTGGCTATCCATCTAGCCTGCCAACTATCTAGTCAGTTAGCAAAGTCAGCCAGCTGGCCAGTTAGCTAGTTCAGTCAGCTAGCTACACAGTTAACTATTCAGCTAGCTAGTTAAGTCAGTTAGCAAGTCAGGTTGCTACTCAGTAAGCCAGTTCAGTCAGCTAGCTAGTCAGTTAGATTGTCAGCTAGATAGTTAAGTCACTAGCCTGCTAACTAGCCAGTTAACTCGCTAGTTAAGTCAGCTAACTAGACAGCTAGATAACTTGTTTTCTAGCTAGTTATTTCAGCTAGATAGCCAACTAGCTAGTCAGCTAGCTAGTTATGTTAGCTAGCAAATAAGTCAATTACTTAGCTAACTAATCAGATAGCCCCTCAAACAGCTGATCAGATAACTAGTGTGCTTGCTCTCTTTCCATCAGTTCAGTTAACTAGTTGACTGGTTTGCCTGCTAACCGGTCAACAAATTAGTCGTCTCGCTCGCCTACCAACAGGTCAATTACTTGTCGGCTCACTCTCAGGCCAACCTGTCAGCTAACTAGTCATCTTGCTAGCCAGCCGACTTGTTAAGTCACCTCACTTGTCGGCTAGCTCGCTGGCTGAGTAGTTATGGCAGCTCATCCATCGGCTTATTTGACAGCTGACTAGTTAAGTTGGCTCATTGATCAGCTCAACCACTGGTCGACTAGTTAGCTGAACTAGTTAAGTTGGCTAGCTAGCTAGATAGCTACCTAGGTAGCTAGTTAGAGAGCTACCTAGGTAGTTAGCTAGTTATTTCAGGTGGATATAGTTATTTCAGGTGGATATATATTTCAGCTAGTTAGATAGCTACCTAGGTAGTTAGCTAGTTATTTCAGTCGGCTCCTTGCCAGATGACTAAAGTCAGCTGACCAGTCAGCACACTCGCCAGAGGAATAGTTAAGTCAGCTGACCAGTCGGCTCACTCACCGTCCAACTAGTTAATTCAGCTGACCAGTCGACTAACTCGATGGCCGACTAGTTAAGTCAGCTCGGCGGTCGGCCGACTAGCCAGCCAACTAGTTATTTTGGTTAACCAATCGGCCAACTAGGCTGCCAACTTGTCAGCTGAGAAGTCAGATCTTCTAACTAGGAGGTCAAATAGGCCAGCCAACTAGTCAGCCAGATAGTCGACCGACTAATTAGGTCAGGAAATCAGCCAGCCTACTAATTAATCATGCTAACTGGTGGGCCAACTCATCAGTCAAATCATTGACCCAGCTGACTAGACGTCCGACTAGTGGGCCACCTTGTTAAGCCAGGTAATAATTTGGCCGAGTAGACAACGAACATGTTAAACCAGCTAAATATTCGGGCGACTCGTCAGCCAGCATGTTAAGTAACCTAGCTAACTCGTTATCCAACTAGTTACTTTGGGTAGTTAACTCGTTTAACAAATAGTTAAAACAGTTAGCTAACTGGTTAACCGACTCATTAAATCAGTTAGCTATCTCATTAGCCAACTAATTAAATCAGCTAGCTAAGTAAGCTAGCTAGCAACTTAACTAGCTAAGTCAGCTAGGTAAGTCAACTAGCTCACTAGTTAGCTAAATATTTAAGTCAGCTACTAAAGTCTGCTACTTAATTACTTAGGTAATTAGATAAGTCAGCTAGTTATTCAGCTAGTTAAATACTTAGCTAACACTTTAACTCAGGTAGTTAACTCAACTGACTAACTAGTTAAGTCAGCCAGTGAAGTCAGCTAGCTCAGTAGTTGAGTCAGCTAGCTGTCAGCTAATTAAGCCAGCTACTAATTTAGTCAGCTGGTTAAGACAGCTAGCTAGCTAGTGAGCTAATGGGTTAAGTCAGCAGGGGAGTAAGGTAGTTCGCCAGGTAACTAATGGTTAAGTCAGCTGGTTGAGTCATCTATCTAGCTAGTTAGCAAATGGGTTGAGTCAGCTGGTTGTGTAGGATTGCTAGCTAGTTAGCTAATGAGTTAACTCAACTGAATGAGTCAGCTAGCTAGCTAGTTAGCTAACGAGTTAAGCCAGCTGGTTGTGTCAGCTAGGTAGCTTGCTAGCTAAAGAGTTAAGTGAGAAAATTAAGTCACCTAGCTAGGACGTTAGATATCAAATAAACTAAATAGTTAGCTAGCAGGTTAAGGCAGCTAGCTAGCTAGGCAGCTAACTATTTAAGTCAGTTTGCTAGCTGGTAGCTAGCTAGTTAGCTAACCATTTAAGTCAGCTGGCAAGGTACATAGCTAGTTATCTAACTACTTATGTCAGCTGGCTAGATCGGTAGCTAGCTAGTTAAGGCAACTAGTTAAGTCAGCTGGCTAGGCAGCTGGCTTTCTATTTAGTGAGCTAGTTTAGTCAGTTGGTTAGTCAGCTGGATAGCTGGTTAATTCAGCTAGTTAAGAGAACTGGCTAGCCACCTGGCAAGGTAGGTACCTAGCTAGTTATGTCAGATAGACAGCTAAATGGCTAGGTAGTGATGTCAGCGAGTTATGTCAACCAGCTAGCCAACTGGCTACCTGGTTAAGTCAGCTAGTTTAGTCAGCTGTCTAGCCAGCTGAGTAGGTAGGTAGCTAGCTACATAAGTCAGCTTGCTAGCAAGCAGGTTAGTGGTTCAATTCACCTAGTTAAGTCAGCTGGCTAACCTGCTGGCTAGTTAGTTAGCTAGCTAGTTAAGTCAGCTGGCTAGCCAGCTTGCTAATGTAAGTCAGCTAGGTACGTCAGATGGCTAGAAAGCTGGCTAGATAGCCAGCTAGTTAAGTCAACTGCCTAGACAACTGACTAGCTGGTTAAGCCAACTTAAGTCAGCTGGCAACCAGCTGCCTAGCTAGATAAGTCAACTCATTAAGTCGGTTGGCTATCCAGCTGTTTACCTAGTTAAAAGGTAATTAAGTCATGTAGCCATCTGGCTAGCTAGTTATTTCAGCTAGTTAAGTCAGGTGGCTAGCTAGGAAGGAAGCTACATAAGACAGCTAGTTATGTCAGCTAGCTAGCTAGTTAAGTCATCTAGTTAAGTCAGTTGGCTAGCTAGAAAGATAGCTAGGTAGCTAGGTAGTTATGCTAGCTAGTTAAGCACACTGACTACCTTGGTAGCTAGCTGGTTAAGTCAGCTAGTTAAGTCCACTTGCTAGCTAGTTAAGTCAGTGAGTTAAGTCAGCTGGCAAGCCAGATGCCTAGCTGGTTAGCTAGCTAGTTAAGTAAGCAGGCTAGCCAGTTAACTAGTTAGTTAAATAACCTAGTTAAGTAAGCTCAATAACCAGCTGGATAGCTAGGTAGCTAAGTAGTTAAGTCAGCTGTCAAGCCAGCAGACTATGTACATAGCTACCTAGTTATGTCAGCTGGCTATCCAGCTGGCTAGCTAGGTACCTAGGCAGTTAGGTAAGCCAGCTAGCCAGCTGGCTAGCTAGTTAAGTCACCTACTTAAGTCAGCTGGCTAGACAGGTGGATAGTTAGGTAGCTAGATGGTTAAGTCAACTGTCTATCCTGCTGGCAATATAGTTAAGTCACCAAGTGAAGTCAGCTGGCTAGGCAACTGGCTACCTAGGTAGCTGGCTACTTATGTCAGCTGGCTAGAAAGCTGACTAGTTATTTAAGTAGACTACTTAAGTCAGTTTGCTAGTGAGCTGGCTAGCTATATATCAACCTGGTTAATTCAGCTAACTAGCAAGCAGGCCTGTTTAATTCAGCAAGTTAAGTCAGCTGACTAGAAGCTGGCTAGCTAGGTAGCAAGCTAGTTAAGTCAGTTGGCTAGCTAGCAGTCTAGTTTATTAAGGCAGCAAGTTAAGTCAGCTGACTAGGAAGCTAGCTAGCTAGGTAGAGAGCTAGTTAAGTCAGTTGGCTAGCCAACTGGCTAACTAGTTACATCAACTAGTTGAGTGAGCTGGCTACCCATTAGGCTAGCTGGTTAAGTCAACTAGCTAAGACAGCTGGCAAGCCTGCTGGCGAGCTAGGTAGCAAGCTAGTTAAGTCAGCTGGCTAGCCAGCTGGCTAGCTACTAAAGTCAGGTAATTAATTCAGTTGGATTCCCAGCTGTCTGGCTAGGTAGCTAGCTAGTGTAGACAGCTGGCTAGCCAGCTGGTTACCTGGTTAAGTCAGCTAGTTAATTCAGCTGGCCAGCCAGCTGGCTATCTAGTTAAGTCAGTTAGTTATGTCAGCAGGCTAGCCAACTGGCTAGCTGATTAAATCAGCTAGTTAAGTCAGATGGCCCACCAACTGGTTAGCTAGGATGCTAGCCAGTTAAGTCAGCTATGTAGACAGCTGGCCAGTCAGCTGGCTAGCTAGTTAAGTCAACTATTAATTATTTGGCTAGCCACCTGTCTAGCTGTCTAAGTCAGCTAGTTAAGTCAGCTGGCCAGCCATCTGGCGAACTAGGTAGTGAACTTGTCAAGTCATCTATGTAAGTCAGCTGGCTAGATAGGTAGCTAGCTAGTTACGTCAGCTAGTTAAGCCAGTTGGCTAGCTAGCTAAGTCAGTTAGTTAAGACAGCTGGTTAGCCATCTGCCTATCAAAGTAGCTATCTATTTAAGTCATCTGGTTAGCCAGCTGGCTAGCTAGTTAAGTCACCTAGTTGAGTCAGTTCGCTGGCCAGCAGGTTAGCTAGATAGCTAAGTAGTTAACTCAGCTGACAAACCAGTGGGCTATGTAAGTATGTAGCCACTTAAGTCAATTGGCTAGGCTTTAGGCTATCTAATTATGTCAGCTGGATAAGTCAACAGGCTAAACAGCTTTCTAGCTAGGTAGATAGCTAGTTAAGTCTGCTGGCTAGCCAGCTGGCAACACCCTTAAGTCAGCTAGTTAAATCAACAGGCTAGTCTGCTGGATAACTAGGTAGCTAGGCAATTAATTCAGGTGACTAGACAGCTGGCTAGCTAGTTAAGTCTGCTACTTTAGTCAGCTGGCTATTCAGCTGCATAGCTAGTTAATCAGCACATTAATTCAGTTTTCTAGCCAGCTGGCTAGCTTGTTAATTATCTATTTATGTCAGATGGGCAGCCTTCTGGGTCACTAGTTATTTCAGCTATTTAAGTCACTGGCAAGCTAGGTAACTTGATAGTTAAGTCAGCTAGATATGTCAGTGAGCTAGCAAGTTAAGTCAGCTAGTTTAATTAGCTTGCTATCCATCTTGCTAGCTAGGTAGCTAGCTATTTATGTCAGCAGTCTAGCAAGTTTGCTATCTAATTAAATCACCTCATTAAGTCAGCTGACTAGCAGGCCTGGTAGGTAGGTAGCTTGCTAATTAAGTCAGCTGGCTAGACTGCTGGCTACCTAGATAAGTCACCTTGTTAAATCAGCTGGATAGCCAGCTGACTAACTGTGTAGCAAGCTAGTTAATCTAACTGGCTAGAAAGCAAGCCAGCTAGTTATGACAGCTAGTTAAGTCAACTGGCTAGCAATCTGGCTAACTAGGTAGTGACCTAGTTAAGTCAGTTGGCTAGCCAGATTGCTAGCTAATTAAGTTAGTTAGTTAAGTCCGTTGGCTATCCAGGTGGCTATAGAGTTAGAGAGCTAGTTAAGTTAGCTGGCTAGCCAGCTGGATAACCAGTTAAGTCAGATAGCTTAGTCTCCTGGCTGGCTAGCAGCCTAGATCGATAATCAACTAGTTAAGTCAGCTGGCTAACCAGCTAGCTAGGTAGTCAACTCAACTCATTAAGTCTGTTGCCTAGCCAGCTTGCTAGCTAGTTAAAAAGCTAGTTAAGCCAGCTCGCTACACAACTGTCTAACTAGTTATTTCAGCTTAAGTCAGCTGGCCATGTAGTTAGGTGGTTAAGTCAACTATTTATGCCAGCTAGCTAGCTAGCTAAGTCAGCTAGTCAATTCGGCTAGCTAGCAAGAAAGCTAGCTAGCTAGTTTTTTCTGCTAGTATAGTCTACTAGCTAGCTAGCTACCTAGTTAAGTCAGCTGGCTAGCTAATTAAGTAAGCTCATTAAGTCACCTGGTTAGCCAGCTGCCCAGCTGGGTAGCTAGCTAGTTAATTCAGCTGGCTAGACAGTGCTAGCAGTTAAGTCACCTAGTTATGCAGCTCGGTAGTTAGGTAGTTAAGTCAGCAGGAAAGCCAGCGGGATACATAGGTAGCTAGCTAGTTAAGTTAGCTGAATAGCCACCTGTCTAGCTAGTGATTTCAGTTAGTTAAGTCAGCTGGCTAGCCAGCTAGACAGCCCACATGCTAGTCAGCTAGATACATCAGCTACCTAGCCAGCTAGCTGGTTAAGTCCGCTAGCAAGTCAGCTAACTATCCAGCTAGCTCGTTAAGTCAGCTAGCTAGTCAGGATGTTAGTCAGCTAGCTAGTTAAGTTAGCTAGCTAGTCACCTAGCTCGTCAGCTCGACAGTTAAGTCAGTTAGCCAGTATCCAGATAGCTAGGTAGTTAAGTCAGCAAGCTAGATAGTTAGTTAGCTTGTTTGCTAGCTAGTTATGTCAGCTAGATAGCCAGCTAGTCAGCTAGCTAGTCATCAGCTAGCAAATCTCTAGTTACTTAGCTAACCAGTCAGCTAGCAAGTCAGCTATCTGTTCAGCTAACTAGTGGGTTCACTCACTTTCCATCAGGTCAGCTAACTATCAGATCCCTCACATGCCAACCAGTCAGCAAACTAGTCAGCTTTCTCAACAGTCAACAGGTCAACAAACTTGTCAGCTCACTCACAGGACAAGTCAGCTAACTAATTGGCTTCCTCGGCAGTCGACTAGTTAAGTCAGATCATGAGTCTGCTCGCTCACCAGTCTCTTGTTAAGGCAGCTCACATGTCGGCTCACTGCAGGTTAAGATGGTTCATCGGTCGGCTCAATTGCTGGTCAAATATGTAAGTCTTCGAAGCTGTTGACTCACTCGCCAGCAGACTAAATTGAGCTGACCAGTGAGCTCACAGGCAAGCAACTAGTTAAGTCATCTGACCAGTCAGCTCACTCACTGGCCGACTAGTTAAGAAAGCTGACAAGTGAGCTCAATCGCCGGCTTACTAGGTAAGTCAGTTGACAAGTCAGTTCACTCACTGACCGACTCATTAATTCAGCTCACTTGGCTCACTCGCAGGCCGACTAGTTAAGTCAGCTAACCTGTCAGTCTACTAGCCGGCCAACTAGTTGAGTCAACTAACCAACCAGCTGACTAATCGGCCAACTTGTCAGCTGATAAGTTAGCTCAGCTAACTTGTCAGCTGACGAGTTAGGACAGATAAATAGTTTTCCAACTAGTCGGCTGACTATTTAGTGCAGCAAACCAGCATGCCAACTAGTTAAATGAGCTAACTAGTTGGCTAACTCGTCAGTTAACTAGTCAGCTAACTAGTCAGCCAACTAATTGGCCAACTTGTTAAGCCAGCTAACAAGTCGGCCGAGTAGTCAGACAATGTGTTATATCAGCTAACTTCTCGGGAGACATGTCAGCCAACAAGTTATGTCACCTAGTTAACTCGTTAACCAACTAGTTACGTCAACTAATTTACTCACTTACCAACTAGTTAAAACAGTTAGCTAACTCGTTAACTAACTCGTTAAATCAGCTAGCTTTCTTGTTAGCCAAATATTTAAGTCAGCTAAGTGCTAGCTAAACAGCTAGCAAGCTAACTCAGTTAGCAAGTCAGCTAGCTAAAGCTAGCTTTTTAAGTCAGCTACTTAAGTCTGCTACCTAACTAGTTAGCTAATTTGTTATGTCAGCTAGTTATTCAGCCAGTTAAATTGTTAGCTACAGATATAATTCAGGTAGCTAAGTCAGCTAGCTAACTAGTTAAGGCAGCCGGTTAAATCAGCTAGCTAAGTAGTTAAGTCAGCTAGCTAAGTCAGCTATTTAAGTCAGCTCTCTAGTTTAGTCAGCTGCTTAATACAGCTAGCTAGCTAGATAGCAAATAGGTTAAGTCAGAGGTTATGTCAGGTATTTAGGTAGTGAACTGAAGGGTTAAGTCAGCTGGTTGAATCAGCTAGCTAGCTAGTTAGCAAACGGGTTGGGTCAGATGGTTTAGTAGGCTATCTCGCTAATTAGCTAACGGGTTAAGTCGGCTGGATGAGTCAAATAGCTAGCTAGTTTGCTAAGGAGTTAAGTAAGCTGATTGAGTCAGCTATCTAGCTTGTGAGCTAACGAGTTAAGTCAGATAATTAAGAAAGCTAGCAAAAACGTTAGATAAGGAGTAAGATAAATAGTTAGCTAGCTGGTTAAGTCATCTGGCTAGCCAGCTGTCTAGCTAGTTAAGTCACCTAGTTAAGTCAGCTCACTGGCCAGAAGATTAGCTAGGTAGTTAGGTAGTTAAGTCAGCTGGCAAGCCACTGGGCTATGTAGGTAGGTAGCTAGTTAAGTCAGCTGGCTAGCCATCCATTGTCCAGTTATGTCAGTTATTTAACTCAGCTGGCTATCCATCTCTCTAGCTAGGTAGCTAGCTAGTTAACTCTGCTGGATATCCAGCTGGCTACTTCGTTAAGTCAGCTAGTTAACTCAGCTGGCTAGGCTGCTGTCTAGCTAGGTAGATAGGCAATTAAGTCAGCTGGCTAGCCAGTTGGATAGCTAGTTAAGTCAGCTGGCTAGCCAGCTTGCTGGCTCTGTAGCTAGCTAGTTATGTCATCTATATGGCCAGCTGGCTCGATAGTTAAGTCACCAAGTTAAGTCAGCTTACTAGCACACTGGGTAACTAGGTAACTTGTTATTTATTCAGCTGGCGAGAACACTGACTAGATAGATATGTCACCTAGTTAATTCAGCTGGATAGCCAGGTGGCTAGCTGTTTAGCAAGGTAGTTAACTCACCTGGCTAGAAAGCAGGTCAGCTAGTTAAGACAGCTGGTTAAGCCACCTGTCTAGCTAGTTAGTGACCTAGTTAAGTCAGTTCGCTATCCAGCTGTCTAGATAATTAAGTCAGCTAGTTAAGTCAGATGGTTCTCCAGGTGACTAGAGAGGTAGACAGCTAGTTAAGTCAGCTTGCCAGCCAGCTGGACAACTAGTTAATTCCGACAGCTTAGTCACCTGGTTGGCCAGCTCTCTAGCTCGTTAATCAACTAGTTATGTCAGCTGGCTAACCAAATGGGTAGCTAGTTAAGTCACCTCATTAAGTCAGTTGGCTAGCCAGCTCACTAGGTAGCTAAAAAGGTAAAATCAGATGGCTAGATAGCTAGACAGCTGGCTAGCTATTTATATCAGCTAGTTATCTCAACTGGATAGTTAGGTAGCTAGTTAATTAAGTCAGCTAGTTATGTCAGCTGGCTGGATAGTTAAGTCTGCTTGATAAGTCAGCTAGCTAGCTATGTAACCAGCTAGATATATATCTAGTTATTTTAGGTTGTAAAGTCAGCAGGCTAGCTAGGTAGCTAGCTAGTTAGGTCAGCTAGTTTAGAAAGCTGCCTAGCTGGGTAGCTAACTAGTTAAATCAGCTGGCTAGCCAGCTAGCTAGCTAGTTATGTTTCCTAGTTTAGTCATCTCGCTAACTAGCTGGATAGCTAGGTAGCTAGATAGTTAAGTCAACTGGCAAGCATGCAGGATACACATGTAGCTAACTAGTTAAGTCAGCTGGTTAGCCACCTTGGTAGCTTGTGATGTCAGCTAGTTAAGTCAGCTGGTTAGCCAGCTGGCTAACGAGTTAAGTCACCTAGTTGAGTCAGTTGGCTAGTCAGCTGGCTAGTTGGTTAAATCTGCTAGTTAATACAAGTGGCAATCCATCTGCTAGCTAGGCAGCTAGCTTGTTAAGCCATCTGGCTAGTCATCTAGCCAACCAGGTAGCTAGCTAATTAAGTCAGCTGGCTTGCCTTCTAGCCAGCCAACTAGCTCGTCAGTTGTTAATTCAGTTAGCTAGCCTGCTAGCTACTTAAGTCAGCTAGCTAGTCAGCTAGCTAGTTAAGTCAGTTAGCGAGGTAACTCGCCAGTTAGCTAGCTAGTTATGTCAGCTGGCTAGACAGCTAGATAGCTTGTTTACTAGCTTGATATGTCAGCTAGATAGCCAGCTAGCTAGTTAAGTCAATGAGCAAATAAGCTAATTACTTAGCTATCTAGTCAGCTAACTGGTCAGCTAATTAGTGGGCTCACTTCCTTTCCATCAGGTAAGCTATTTGGCCCCCTTGCCTGCCTATCGTTTATCAAATTAGTCAGCTCGCTTGCAACCCAACAGGCAGATAACTACTCGCCTTACTCTCCAGCTGACTAGTTAAGTCAGCTCACAATTTGGCTCACTTGCTGGGCGACTAGTTAAGGCAGCTCACCCGTTGGCTCACTCACAGGCCAATTAGCTAAGTCAGCTCACTGGCTGGCTCACTTGGAACTGACTTGTTAATTCTTCTGACCAGTCGGTTCACTCGCCTGCTGACTAAATTTGACTGATTAGCTCACTCACCAGTCGACTAGTTAAGTTAGCTGACCAGTTAACTCACTCGCAGGCTGACTAGATAAGGAAACTCACCTGTTAGATTACTCGCTGGGCGACTAGTTAAGTCAGGTAACTGCTCTGCCAACTAGCCGGCCAACTAGATAAGTCAGCTAACCAATCGACCGACTAGTCGAATAACTTGTAAGCTGACAAGTTAGCTCAGCTAAATAGTCGGCCGTCAAGGTAGATCAGTTAACTAGTCGGCCAACTAGTCAGCAGACTAGTATTATCAGCAAACCAGCAAACAACAAGTTAACCTTGATAACTAGTGGGCCAACTCGTTAGTCAGATTGTTAACCCAGCTAACTAGTCAGCCGACTAGTCTGCTGACTTGCTAAGCCAGCTAACAAGTCGTCCGAGTAGTCAGTCAACATGTTAAACCAGCTAAGTAGTACGCCTAAAAATTTTAAGTCACCTTACTCACTTGTTAACCAACTAGTTAAGACAGCTAGTTAACTCGTTTGCCAATGAGTTAAAACAGTTAGCTAACTCATTAACCAACTCGTTAAGTCAGCTAGCTATCTCGTTATCCAACTAGTCAAGTCAGCTACCTAAGTCAGCTAGCTAACTAGCTAGCTAGCTAAGTCAGCTAGCTCACTAGATCGCTAAATATTTAAGTCATCTACTTAAGTCTGCTACCTAACTAGTTAGCTAATTATTATATCCTCTAGTTACTCAGCTAAATAGTTAGCTAACTATTAAAATCAGATTGTTAAGTCAGCTAGCTAATTAGTTAAGTCAGACAGTTAAGTCAGCTTTCTAAATAGTTAAGTCAGCTACCTAAGTCAGCTAGTTAAGTCAACTTTTTAAATTAGTCAGCTGGTTAAGATAGCTACCTAGCTAATAAGCTAATTGGTTACATCAGCAGGTTGAGTCAGGTTGTTATCTAGTTAACTAACTGGTTAAATGAGCTGATTGAGTCAGCTAGCTAGCAAGTTAACAAACGGGTTGGCTCAGCTGATTGAGTAGGCTAGCTAGCTAGTTAGCTAACGAGTTAAGTCAGCTGGTTGTGTCAGCTAGCTAGCTCGTTAGCTAACAAGTTAAGTCAGATGATTAAGTCACGTAGCTAGCACGTTTTATAACATATAAGCTAACTAGTTAACTAGCTGGTTAAGTCAGCTAGCTAGCTAGTCAGCTAACTATGTCAGCTTGTTAGCTAGGTATCTATCTAGTTAGGTAACAATGTAAGTCAGCTGGCTAGCTAGGTAGACAACTAGTTAGCTAGCTATTCATGTCAGCTGGCTCTCTAGGTAGCTAGATAGTTAAGTCAGCTAGTTAAGTCAGCTGGCTAGCCAGCTGTCTAGCTTGGTAGTGAGTTAGTTAATTTAGTTGGCTAGCAAGCCGGTTAGCTGGTTAATTCAGCTAGATAAAGAACTGGCTAGCCAACTTGCAAGGTAGTTAACTAGATAGTTAAGTCAGCTAGATAGCTACCTGGGTAGCTAGTGATGTCAGCAAGTTAAGTCAGCTGGCTAGCCAACTGGCTAGCTGGTTAAGACAGCTAGTTTAGTCAGCTGTCTAGCCAGATGTCTACGTAGGTAGCTAGCTAGATAAGTCAGCATGCTAGCCAGCAGGCTAGCTTTTCAATGCACATAGTTAATTAAGCTGGCTAGCCTGCTAGCTAGGTAGTTAGCAAGGTAGTTAAGTGAACTGGCTAGCCAGCTTGCAAGCTTAAGTCAGCTAGGTAAGTCAACTGGCTAGCCAGCTGGCTAGATAGGTAGCCAGCTTGTTTAGTCATTTAGCTAGCCAACTGACTAGCTGGTTAAGTCAGCTAGTTAAGTCAGCTGGCAACCAGCTGGCTAGCTAGTTAAGTCAAAACATTAAGTCAGTTTGTTATCCAGCTGTTTAGGTAGTTAAAAAGCTAGTTAAGTCAGTTGGCTAGCCATGTAGCTAGCTAGGTATTTCAGCTAGTTAAACAAGCTGGATAGCTAGGTAGGTAGCTGGTTAAGTCAGCTAGTTAAGTCAACTTGCTAGCTCATTAAGTCAGTGAGTTTATTCAGCTGACTTGGCAGCTGGCTAGCTGGGTAGCTTGCTAGTTAAGTCAGTTGGCTAGAGAATGAGCTAGCTAATTAAGTAACCTGGTTAATTCAGCTCACTAGCCAGCTGGTTAGCTAGGTAGCTAGGTAGGTAAGTCAGCTCGCAAGACAACGGGCTATGTAGGTAGTTAGCAAGATAAGTCAGCTGTGTATCCTGCTGCCTAGCTATTTGTCACCTAGTTAAGTCAGATGGCTAGACAGCTGGCTAGCTAGGTAGCTTGCTTACTAAGTGAGCTGGCTAGACAGCTGGCTAGTTACTTAAGTCAACTAGTTAAATCAGCTGGCTAGCCCCCTGGCTAGCTATATAGCAAGATAGTTAATTCAGCTGACAAGCAAGCAGGCCAGCTATTTATGTCATTTGGTTAGCTAGGCAGCTGGCTAGTTAGGTAGAGAGCTAGTTAATCAGTTAGCTAGCCAGCTGGCTACCTAATTAAGTCAATTAGTTAAGTCAGCTGGCTAGCCAGCTATCTAGCTAGGTAGAGAGTTAGTTAAGTCAGCTGGCTACCCCAGCTGGCTAACGAGTTAAGTAAGCTAGCTGAGTCAGCTGTCTAGCCAGCTGGTTAGCTGATTAAAACAACTAGTTAATTCAGCTAGCTAGCAAGTTGGCTAGCTAGGTAGCAAGCTAGTTAAGTCAGCTGGCTAGCCAGCTGGCTAACTTGTTATGTCAGCTAGTTAATTCAGCTGGCATACCAGCTGGCTAGCTAGCTAGTTGTCTCAGCTAGCTAGCAGGCTGGATAGTTGGTTAAATCATTGAGTTAATTCAGCTGGCCAGCCAGCTGGTTAGCTTGTTAATTCAGCTAGTTAAGTCAGCTACCTAGCCAGCTGGCTAGCTGGTTAAGTCAGCTAGATAAGTCAGCTGGCCATCCAGCTTTCTAGCTAGGTAGCTAGCTACTTAAGTCATCTAGTTAAGTCAGCTCTCTGACTAGGTAGCTAGCTAGTTAAGTCAGCTAGTTAAGTTAGCTGGCTAGCTAGTTAAGATAGGGAGTTAAGTCAGCTGGCTACCCAGCTGCCTATCAAGGTGGCTATCTTGTTAAATCTGCTGGCTACCCAGCAGGCTAGCTAGTTAAATCACCTAGTTAAGTCAGTTCACTGGCCAGCAGGTTAGCTAAGTAGTTAAGTCACCTGACAAGCCAGTAGGTAGGTAGCTACTTAAGTCAGCTGTCTAGCCTTTAGGCTATCTAGTTATGTCAGCTAGTTAAGTCAACTGGCTATCCTGTTGTCTAGGTAGGTAGATAGGTATTTAAGTCTGCTGGCTAGTCTGCTGGCTACATTGTTAAGTCAGCTAATTAAATCAGCTGGCTAGGCTGCTGGCTAGCTAGGAAGCTAGGAAATTAAGTCAGGTGGCTAGACAGGTGGCCAGCTATTTAAGTCAGCTACTTTAGTCACCTGGCTAACCAGCTGGTTAACTAGTTAAGTCAGCAAGTAAATTCAGTTGTCTATCCAGCTGGCTAGCTAGTTAAAAAGCTATTTACGTCAGATGGGCAGCCAGCTGGCTTGTTAGTTATTTCAGCTATTAAAGTCAGCTGTCAAGCTAGGAATCTAGCTAGTTAAGTCAGCTAGATATGTCAGCTATCTAGCTAATGAACTCAGCTAGTTAAGTCAGCTAGCTACCCAGCTTGCTAGCTAGGTAGCTAGCTAGTTATGTCAGTTTTCTAGCAAGCTGGTTAGCTAGTTAATTCACCTAATTAAGTCAGTTGACTAGCCAGCTGGCTAGACTAGCCAGCTTGCTAGTTTTGTCAGCTGGCTAGACAGTTGGCTTGTTAGATAACTCACCTACTTAATTTAGCTGCATTGC
>NW_006969492.1:0-424 GCF_000164805.1 Carlito syrichta | reverse complement strand
ATGTGGCTAGCCCTCTGGCTAGCTAGGTAGCTAGCTAGTTTATTTTCCTGGCTGGCCAGCTGGCTAGCTGGTTAGGTCATCAAGTTAAGTCAGCTGGCTAGCCACCTGTCTAGGTCTAGGTAGGTAGCTAGCTTATTAAGTCAGCTGGCTAGCTGACATACTAGGTAGTTTAGTCATTGAGTTAAGTGTCCTGGTTAGTCGTCTGACTCACTAGGTGGGTAACTAGCTAGGCCAGCAGGCTAGTCGGATTGCTATCTAGTTAAGTCAGCTAGTTAAGACAGCTGGTTATCCGGCTGACTAGCTAGGTGGCTGACAAGTTAAGATGGCTGGTTAGCCTGATGCCCAGCCAGCTGGCCAGATTCCTGGCTGCCTAGCCAGCCAGCCAGCCAGGTAGCTAGCTAGTTAAGACAGCTGGCTAGCCATA
>NW_006969491.1:0-320 GCF_000164805.1 Carlito syrichta | reverse complement strand
TGATGCATTGGGCAGGATTTCCAGAAGTAGTGGCATGGGTCTTAAGTGGATTGGTCTTATAACTCCTACTTAGTGCAGTGGTGCCTCTAATCCAATTTTCCACCTGGTCTTTCATTGTAGAAATGCATTTTATAAACTAAATGTTGAACAATTTGCTTGCGTTGCAAAACCTCTTCCCTGCCAATTAGTATTTCCTCTTCTGTATCATCTATGTCACTAACCATATTTTCAAATTGTGGTGTCCGCATTCTCACCATCTATCTCACAGACCATTGTTGGGAGCCATTTTAAAAATAGCAATCATCTCATATAAGCCTTCT
>NW_006969490.1:0-327 GCF_000164805.1 Carlito syrichta | reverse complement strand
TCCACCAGAGACAGGTCCCTACACCAGGCACTCATCCCAGGGAGGGCTCAATGGGCGCCTTTTACTGCCATCTCTGTTGTTCTAGGTCGTCAGAAGGGCGTGGGCCTCACTGTGGGGCACGGGGGCTCATGCCCATCATTCCAGGGGTCTGGGTGGCCGAGTCAAAAGGGTGGCCTGAGACCCCGATTTTGAGACCAGTCCGGGCACCTTGGCTACACCCCGTTTCTACAAGAAGCCAAAGAAATGAACCGAGCATGGTGGAGCATGTCTGTCATTTCAGCCACTTGGGAGGCCATGGCAGGAGGATGGCCAGGGTCCAGATGGTGG
>NW_006969489.1:0-329 GCF_000164805.1 Carlito syrichta | reverse complement strand
TCCATTCTACTCCATTCAATTCATCTCCATTCCGTTCCATTCCACTCCATTCCAATCCACTAGTCTTCATTCCATCCCGCTACATTCAATTCCATTCCATTCCATTCCATTCTATTCCTCTCAATTCCATTCCCATCCATTCCATTCTATTCCTCTCATTCCATTCATTCGACTCCATTCCAATCCATTCCTCTCCATTTCATTCCACTACAAACCATTCCATTCCATTCCTCTCCATTCCATTTGACTCCATGCCATTCCAGTCCATTCCTCTCCAATCCATTCAATTCCACTACATGCCATTCCGTTTCTTTATTTTTCTTGATTTT
>NW_006969488.1:0-391 GCF_000164805.1 Carlito syrichta | reverse complement strand
TTCAATGCTCCAGCATTGTGTAATTTAGTAGAGCAGAGATGTGACTAACTGCAGAAGTCTACTGGTTATTATTCCTTTACTCTATCCAAAAAACTCTCAGCAAAGTCCCAATACATTAAGAAAATAAGGGTGGGTACAGTGACTTAGCTTGTAATCCCAGCACTTTGGGAAGCCGAGGTTAGAGGATTGCCTGAGACTGGAGGTTGGAGACCAGTCTGAGCAACTTGATAAAACCTCATCTCTACAATAAGGTTACAGTAGTCAAAACAGCCTGGTATTGGTACAAGAACAGGCATATAGACCAATGAAACAGAATAGAGATTCCGGAGAGCAAAGTCTCAGTTTCTCAACCAATTCATCTTTGACAAAGCCTCCAGCAACAACCTCTGGG
>NW_006969487.1:4608-8873 GCF_000164805.1 Carlito syrichta | reverse complement strand
ATTCTACAAAAAAGATATTTGCACATGTATGTTTGTTGCAGTTCCATTCACAATAGCAAAAACATGGAACCAACCATGTTGCCCTCTGAAGCTAAACTGGATAAAAAATGTGGTACATATCCCAATGGATATTATGCAGCCATAAAGAAGGACAAACAAATGAACTTCGCAGCAACTTGGATGATCTGGAGTTGATCATACTCAGAGATCTATCACAGAAACAAAGAAAAGAGTACCATATGCTCTCACTCATAAGCGGATCTTGAACAATTATAATACTATAGGAAAGAGATGGGTAGTAGTGGGAAACTGTCAGGGGAAGAGGGTGGGATTAGCAGTTGAGGGAAACTGCTAGGGAGGGAGGGTGATACCTCTGAAAATAAGATATTATTGTATAGTTGAGAAAATGGGTACTAGAAGTTACTTCTTTCTAAATTGGGAAATTTAGCTTATCCAAAACTAGCAATCAGATTCCTGTAAAGATTTTTTTTCCCATTTATTGCCCTTCTCTTTACTTTATTTTTATTTTTATTTTATTTATTTTTTTTGAGTTGGAGTCTCACTTGGTCGCCCAGACTGGAGTGCAGTGGCTGCTCTCGGCCACCACAGCCTCGCCTGCTGGGACCCGGCGATCCTTCTGCCTCAGCCTTCCGAGTAGCCGGAATTACAGGCATGTGCTACCACGCCCGGCTGATTTTTTTTTATTTTATTTTATTGTAGAGATGAGGTCTCGCTGCCCAGGTGGGTCTCGAATCCGCGGCCTCAGGCAATCCACTCACCTCAGCCTCCCGAGCCCAGCTGTCCTTCTCTTTACTTTATATGTCTGATCTAAGGTGCTTGAATATGCATCAGGTTTGCCTATTTTGGGGTCAGGGCCTAATTTTATTAACACACCATATCAACCTAAATTTGACTTGTATGAATTTAACCTCTGTATCTAACATTTATTTTTTTTCTGCACTGTATTATTCCAAACCTCATAATTGTTTCCATGCTAGAGTTTACATATCCAGCAAGTAAAAATATAGAATACCTGTAATGGCTGGTTTTATGTGTCAAGTTTTGCTGAGAAAAAGAATGCTCAGGTAGCTGATATAACATTATTTGGGGTTATGTCTGTGAAAATATCTGGAACAGATTAGTACTTGAATCAATAGACTGAGTACACGAGTTTTCCTTCATTCGGTGTTCAATCTATTGACAGCCTGCATAAAACAAAACAAAAGAGGAATAGTGAATTAATTCTTTGGTCTGGGACATGTAGTTTCTTTAAATTTTTTTTAAATTTTAAATATGTGGGGTACTATTCAGGGTTAGATATACAAGTGATCATTATGCAGAGACACTTGTTGATGAGGTGTGCCCCCTCTCTCCTGGAAGCTTCCCACTACTGCCAATCCCAACTTTCTCTCCCCTGGCAGGTTCCCACTACTATCAATCACTTTCTTACAGTATTACTATAGTTGTTCAAGGTCTGCTTATGAGTGAGAATGTGTGATACTCTGTTCTTTGTTTCTGTGATAGTTCACTCAGGATTATAGCCTCTAAGTCCATCGAAATTACTTCAAAGTTCATAATTTTGTCCCTTTTTATAGATGTGCAATATTCCTTTGTGCATATGTACCACATTTTAAAATCTAATCCTCTTTCGATGGGCAGCATGGTTGGTTCCATGTTTTTGCTATTGTGAATAAAGCTGCAATAAACATGTGTGTGCAGGTATGTCTTTCATAGCATGATTTGAGTTTCTCCAGGTATATTCCCAGCAGGGGGATTGCAGGATCAGATGGGAGGTTGATTTTTAGATCTTTTAGGAGTCACCACAGTTTTCCACAGAGGCAGTACCAACAGTGTGGAAGTGTTCCCTTTTTGCTGCATCCTCACCAGCATCTGTTTTTTTGTTGTTATTGTTGGTCATCCTCACTGCAGTTAGGTGGTATTTCTGTGTGGTTTTAGTTTGCATTTCTATGATGACTGGTGAGGCTGAGCAATTTTTTAATGTATCTATTGGGCTGGGACATTGCATGTTCTACTCCCAGAGACACTGGCATCTTCATTCTTAGACCTTTGTATTGGGACCAGGTCTTAGACCAATGTTTTGTCTTCCTTTGGGCTTTGACTAGAATTACACCATCAGATTTACCAGCCTCAAGTTTGCCTGAGGCAGCCAGACTGCACCCACAAAAGGGAACCTGGCACAACCAGTGACCATTCCAGTAAGATGGGCAGGCACATACATGTCATAAGTATCGGCATTCTCCTCTCATGTCTGCTCTTGGTACTGGCCATATTAACAGCTGTCCACTACCACTTCTCCTCTCTACACCTAAGTGGTAATTCTGTTTTCCAATCTTTATGCATTGTGCTTTAGCCTGACCTGAGTTCCTTGACTTGGGACGACTGGACATGGACATGACCACGGGACAGATTTCCTTGAATCACATTTTCCCTTTATCCTCTCGGGAATGCAGCCAAAAATTTTGACCAGCTCCTTGGGCACTGGCATCTCTGCATGTTCTCCTCACTTGTGTTTCTCCAGCTACTGTTACAAGGATGAAAGTTTCACAAATCATCCTACATTTGCTTTCACCTCCAGAAATGGCAGCCTCCACATTTCTGCCTTGCTGCGTCTTCTGGAAACTAACTCCAGAATCAACCCATGTTGAAAGTGAGACAAAAGCTGGCAGACTAGGAAAACATTTTTCTCATGCCTTTGGGAGCACATCAATTGATCTCAATTACCTGACAAATTAAATACGATGGCAAAACTCTCTCCTCAGGACTCAGGGACTCAGAGAGTTTTATTTTTGAAATTATCATTCTTTTTCACATTTTTTTTTCATGCTGCCCCCAGGTGTCTCAAATCTGAGAGCATCTTCCCAGGTCAATCCTAAGGAGGATGTTCTGGTCCTCACCAGGGATGCAACACAAGTCCACAGGCAGAATGTGCAGGACCTGGTGGGTTAAACAAGTGAGTTTGCCTGTCACCTGCTGGCCACTGACTGCAAGGCAGTAGCTATTCATTAGTGGCCACGCACTCTCTCCTGACAGTCTCAGTGAATCTCTTAAGTCCAGTGTTCTAATGATTTCATGCCATAATTTTGGAAAGTTAAATTAAAATAGAGTTCACCATTCTATGCCTTGACTGTAATGGATAGATACAACAAAAAGCATATTTGAGGGCCAATAAAAAAAGTTCATCCACTTTCTATATATCAGAAATAATGAAATTAGGAGTAACTGAAATTAGAAATGAAAATAAAATACCATTTACAGTATCACCCCAAAACTGAAGTGTTTAAATATAAATCTAACAAAGTACACACAGATATGAACTCAGAAAACCTTGAAATATAGTTGAGAGAAATAACAAAAAACATAAACAAATGCAGAGATCCATTTGCTCAGAAGCAATCTACTCATTGTTATGGTGGCAATTCTGTCTAGTGAGCTAAAATTCAGCAGAATCCCAATCAAATTTCCAGCAAATATATCAACAAACTATTTCTGAACTTAGAATAGATGACATAAGACTGAAAAAGAACTAAGTAAAATCGTTTATTTATCTGGATCTCAGCACTTATTACAAAGTTATAGTAATAACGACAGTGAATATTGGTGAGAGAATAGGTGAATAGATAAATGAAATATAGAGCACTGAATAGACCCTGGTAAATATAGTTTATTGAGTGTAAATGTAGTCAATTCAGTGAGCCATGAGTTGCCAAGCTTGGGTCCTTCTTTGCAATGAAACACTATTCAGTTAGAGAAAGAAATAATTCACGAAGGCATGCAGAGACATGGCTGAATCTTAGGTGCCCATTGTTAAGTGAAAGAAAAGTCTGAAGAGATCAAATGCTATATGATTCCCCCTGCTATATACCTCCCCAGAGGTTGGCTCCAGGAAGGGCATGCCTTCACTTCCATCCATGCCCCTCCCACTCTCTGGAGCCTGCCTTGCCCCCACTGACCAGGATCTGGTTACAGAGAGCCTCCCAAAAATCCTTAGATGCTTTGCAGACATGCAGGGTAGGAGAAAAGCCTATCTAAGCAAGAAGAGGCTTTTGCTTTTGGAGGTCTAGGAAAGCAAGTACTTTTATTGTCCCAGGTTTTTGAACTCAGATCTGACTCACAGTGAGTTCCCAAAATTATTCTGGGCTGCTTTTCCAGTTCTAGAGTGCATATGCATAACAGAAACACACATTCTTAGCAGCTGGCAGAGTCCCCACATGGACTCCCTCACCTGTGGAGTGAGGGTCACGTGG
>NW_006969487.1:0-3265 GCF_000164805.1 Carlito syrichta | reverse complement strand
TCTTGAAGGCGGGGAAGAAGGTGCCCGGACTTGCTCACCTGGGAGCAACAGACCCGAGCTCTGTGACTGGCGGATCAACTACTCGGGGCTGATCGTGACCCAGAGGGAATATCCTGGAAGCACAAACTTCCGAGGGGCCTGACTAGTGCTGAGTCCCAGGCTCCCCACCCCCTACCCTGATCCACCCCGGGACAAAGGGTGTGGCCAGAAAAGGAGGAAGAGCCCTAAAGAGATCAGTGGTGAGTCTGGGACTGACCCAACCCCCTCCTCCCCAGTAAATTTTGGAGATTGGCGGAGCTGCGGCCGCGTCAGGGATGGACCCGGATGCCCGCTCCTCTCTCCTCCCCTTCGCGGCGACCGCAGCGCCGCTGCAGCTCCGGGATCGCTTAGGAGAGGGCGCCGTCCTCCCGCGGCTGCTGGGGAAGGGCCCTGGAGTGGACGGAGGACCGGACCGGGGAGGATCCGGAGGAGGCGGAGGACCCAGGAGGAGGCGGAGGACCCGGAGGCGGCGGGAGGCCGAGCTCTGGCGGGCAGCGTCCGCGCCACCCGCAGGATCTCGGGTGGGCCTGCCAGGAGCACCTCCCCCCACCGGGCCTCCGCAGTCTCCTGGTTCCACCCCAGATGGGCCGAAGCTGGAACCCTGGCCAAGTCCCTCCCCGGAGCCGTCGGAGTCTGCGCAGGATGAGATCCCCGCCGGCGGCCACCCGGTGCCCCACATCCGGTCTGTGGCGAAGAGGAGGACTGGGAGGAGGAGGAGGAGGCAGCGGCAACGGAGATGGGCCCGGGGGAGGGAACCAGGGCCCCAGACCCAGAGGGGACACCCACAGGAGATTCCTGCACCCGCCAGGGCCTATCCCAGCCCGAGGGGACGCGCCTACGCTTAACCTTGATGACCGGCACCAGATTGACCTGCTCGCACCCAGAGGCGGTGCCTTCCCTGCTTTGGGCCTGGCGGCCTGTGTGTGTCTGTCGCGTGTGTATGTGTGGGTGCATCTCTCAGTGTATGTATCTGTGTGTGTCTCTCGTGTGTGTGTGTGTGAATATCTATGTGTGTCTGAGTGTGTCTACGTCGTGTGTACCTGTGTGTGTCTCTTCCTCCTCCCCAGTGCACACAGTAGGTCATCCACTCCAGGAGGGTCCTCTACAACGTGGCCTCTTCTGCAACCTGCAGCGTCTGATCTGCAGCCCTCGAGACAGGAAATGTGATTGTGATCGTCAGTCAGAGATCAGTGGTGAGTCTGGGGCTGACCCAACCTCCTCCAACCCCCTTCCTAGCTGAGAAGGGGTGTGTGTGTGTGTGTGTGTGTGTGTGTGTGTGTTGCACATCGACTGCCCCAGTAGGCTGCACTATCACCTGCAGATTTCCACAGCAGGTGGATAAAGAACCTCTAATCCAACAGCCTTTCGGGGAGAATTGGGACCGGGGGGGCGGGGGGCGTGAGAAGCCTGGAGGCTTGGGGACAGGGACGGCAGCTCCCCTTTCATCCACTCACCTGGCCCTCTCTACCCTCTCTGGGCCTCGGTTTCCTCTCCTGTGAGTTGAGGTCATCTAGCAGTTATTCCGGAGTTATTCCTGTTGAATCTTTGTGCTGGCCCAGGGCCTGACATCAGTAGGTGCCCGCTAGATTCTTGTTGAGAGGAGTTCCAGTTCCAGCCGAACTCGTCAGTGAAATCCATTTGAAGCGAGAGGCAGGCTGCAGGCAGCCCCCAACTATGGCTGGAGGCTGCTGCGGCAGGGGCTGTGGCCAGGGCAGAGGTAGGTCAGACCTGGAGATGGCAGCTGGGGAGACAGCTTTCCCTCCCTCCACTCACACAGGCAGCACACTTGCATGGGGGTAGGGCTTCCCAGAGAGATGAGATGTCTATGAAGGGGGTGAGAAGGAGACCCCACCCTCTGAGACCTGGTGTTGGGAGAGAGCCCCAGGAGGAGACAGTAAGGACAGATGATTATGGCAGGAGGAACTTGGGCCTGGAGATTATGTAGGTGCTGCATCCTATCGGTGGTGTGCTGGCCCAGGACCCAGATCTGGCATGGGTGTCCTCAAGCAGATGTGGGACACTCTATGTGGGGCTTATGGGTGATCCTCTTCCCCCCATCAAGAGAAGATTATTTTTGAGCCAAGAGGCCACATGACTGCTTGGTCCACCACTGGATGGCCCCTGAGCACCAAGCCTGTTTCATCCCAGTCATCCTCACTCTGTGCTACTCACCAGGTCACCACGGAAGGCCTGTGCCCCATGGATGTCCCGCAACACCTGTCATGGTCCAAAGACACTTTCTCCTGCTCTTATTTAGTGTCTGTCTCCCACAAAATGCAAGCACCCAAGTAAGAAAGGAACCACAAAGGGTGCCTGGGGACAGCACAGAACAGGTGCTCAACTTGGGATCTGGTGTAGGCAGGCTGGGGTGACATGGGTGATAAAAGTCTTTAGAGACAGAGCACACCCACATGAGGAGACTGTGGCTACACCTTCCTACTGGCTTCTGTGTGCTTTGCTCTCAGGGAAAACTTGAAGTGTTCAGACAGCCCATCCGTGGAGATCGCAGAGTGAACACACACAGACATAGACACACATGCACAGATACACATATTTACATACACACACATAGATATACACACAAACACATTTACATAGCTACAGACATACACACACATGCGCATATACACAGATACAGACACATGCAGACAAACATACTTGCACATATTTGCAGACACATGCTGACACAAATACACACAGATACACCAGCAGACATAGAAATGACACATGCACAGATACATATGCAGATTACATGAGCATAAACACATGCAGACACACATGCAGATACTCACAGGTATGCACACACATACAGAGACATTAATGCACAAGCAGTACTCCTGTTACAGACACAGGCAGATGCACACACAGACACGCACAGGCACAGGTAAACATACATACACACAGATTTACATGACACAGATACACAGACACATATGCAGACACACCCATGCCCGCATGGGTATACCAACACAGGCACAGATACAAACAGGCACACAAAAACAGACACAGCAGGCCGGGCTCAGTGGTTCAGCCTGTAATCCCACACTTTGGAAGGCCAAGGTGAGTGAATTGCCTGAACCCGCAGGTTCGAGTCCCACTTGGGCAACTTGGCGAGACCTCATCTCTACAATAAATCAAAAATCGGCCGGGCATGGTAGCAGGCGCCTGTAGTTCCAGCTACTTGGAAGATTGAGGCAGAAGGTTCACTGGAGCCCAGCAGGTCAAG
>NW_006969486.1:0-369 GCF_000164805.1 Carlito syrichta | reverse complement strand
TGATTTGTGGTTTTTAATCCACATTGAGCACAGGGGACTATATGATGGAACAACGATGCCTTTGGGTCTCTCCTTGGCCGTGTCTCGCCTCAGCCTCTGTCTCCACCTCCATGTCTGACCTAGGCCCTCGTGTCCCCTTCCTGTCTGGCCTTGGCCTTCACATCCCCTCCATGTCTGGCCTCAGCCATGTGCCCCTCCATGTCTGACCTTGGTCTCAAGTCCCCTTCATGCCTGGCCTCGGTCTCCTTGTCCCCTCCATCTGCCCTCCCTAAGAAGAGGCACTGGGCAGCCCAAGTGTGGACGCCATAACCCATCCGAATGAGTTGATGAAGATGCAGGGCCTAGCCCACTTCCTGGGAGATGCTTTGG
>NW_006969485.1:0-3675 GCF_000164805.1 Carlito syrichta | reverse complement strand
TAGCTAAGGATGGTGGTACGCAATGGTAGGCCCAGCTGTTTAGGAGATTGAGTCAGGAGGATCCCTTGGGCCAAAGAGTTGGATACTGCCATGGACTAAGATTGTGCCACTGCACTCCAGCCTGGGCAACACAGCAAGATCCTGTCTCTAAAAACAAAAGGAAGTAAGTGTATTTTTGAATCTCATTTTTATTGAATCTGGCAATCTTTCTGTTAACTAGATTATTTGGTACATTTGCATCAAATGCAATAACTGAGATAGATGGAATCAAGGCTACCATCTCAATATTTGCTTTATTTTTGTCCCAACAATTCTTTTTTTCAGTAACTTTGTGGAAGTATAATTTACACAGCCAAAATTCATCTTTGCAATGGAACAATTCAAAGATTTTAAAATCTATGTACAATTTATGCAGCCATCACCAAAATCAAGGTTTAAAATAATTTGACAAGTTTCTCTTTTGTCTGTTTGGTTTTTTATTCTTCCTTTCCTGACGTTTTCTGCTTTGAACAAGCACTTTTATTACTCCATTTATCTCTTTTACTATTTTGTTTTGCCTGTTAATATCATTCTTGTAGTTATCAAACTTCAATTACAAAAAAGGTCCTTTTCTTATTAACATGACCTGGCATTAATATTTTATCATATTTCACATGATGCTGAGAATTTTATAGCAGTTTATCTTCGTTTATCCCTTCCCACTTTTCTTCTACGATTTCACACATTTAACTTCTGCATACATCCTATACTCCAGGATCCCTTGTTACTATTCTTGCTGTAAATATTGCATTATCTCATATTTACTCAAACTTTTTTCCTTTTTTTCTGCTGTTTATTCCTTTTTCTTCTTCCATGTTCCCAAATGACTATTTGTTTTCAGTCTGAAAAATATATTTTTAGTAGTTCATGTCTACTGGCAATGACTTATCTCCAATATTTTGTTTGGTTAATATCTTCAACTTCAATTATGAAGGACTTTTCACTAGTATGAAAAGATTGCTGGTAGTGACTTTTTAAATCTTTCAGCACTTTCAATAAATTATTCCATTATTTTCTGTTAGTTTCTACAATTTCTTCTGTTAAATTTGTGATGATTCTTGTTTCCCTGAAGACAATGTGCCATCCTAACCTCATTGCGGCTTTTACGACTTTCCTCTTCATCTTTAGTTTGCAGGAGTTTGGCTGCACGTTTCTAGGTGTGGTTTCTTTTGTTTTCATCCTGTCTGAATATTTTGGGCTTGAGTCTCTGTCTTAATTTTTTAAACTATATTTAGAAAAGTTTGGGTTATCATCACCTGTGCCTTTGTCCCATCCTTTTTCTCTTTCATATGACTTCAATCATGTGCATGCAGTCTCCTTTTGACTGTGTTCCCCGTGTCTATCATTTCCTATTTTGCCCCATGGTCTTCTGTTTTCAACATCCATAATCATGTTCCCTAATAATATTTTTAATGTAATGATTTTGACTTGCATTATTAGAGCTATCCAATGATCTCTCTCCTGTGCCAAAAATAATTTAGCTGGTCTTTTGCCCCAATTACTGAGATGTGGCCCCTAACCCTTAGAAGAATTCAAATTAGAATATCTCAAATGTTAGGTGTGGCTTGGTATTCATGGTGGACACTGATAGTTTATGCTAACAAGGTGTCACATGGTGGGCTCCTAGATAGTTTATGAGATGGCTCAAGATGGGGCTCACCATACTAGAGGACTAACTATGTGATTAGAGAGTTGGGGCTTTGAACCTCGTGATACAGGCCTGACTTCTCGTTAGGGAGGATAACTGGAGATTTAGGCAATGATTCGTTCAATTGTGCCAACACATGAAATCCCCAAAATACTCTGCAGTCTAATCTTGGGTTAGATTCCCTGGTTGGTAATACTCTGCAAGTTGTCACACATCAATATGCCAGGAACATGATTCATCCCAACTCCAAGGGGAAAGAACTCAGGAGCTTTGTTTTTGAGATCCTCTTAGACCTCACCTTATATGTCTTTTCTTTTGGCTGACTCTGATGAGTAAGTACAGTGGTTTCTTGAATCTGTTTTTTATGGTTTGGGGTTTTTTTTTTGCTATAATAAACTTTTTTGAGTTCTGTTCTTTTGGTGTAATAAACTAGAAGTAAGTCTGGTGCTTTCTTGAGTTCTGTGAGACACTGTCCAATGTCTACCAGCAGTTTTAGTTTGCGTTTTGCCTAGTTTCATATTTGATTATATAGAGGTATAAGTCTGACAGTAGCTATGCCATTAGTAAGATTTAGAGGTACCCAGACTACTAACTTTAATATGTTCACTTTTCAAAAATTTTTTAAAATTTACTTTATGGAGACGAAGTCTCACTGTGCTGCCTAGGCTAGTTTGGAATCCTGGGCTCAAGCAATCTTCCCACCTCAGCCTCCCAAAGTGTTGGGATTACAAGTATGAGTCACCATGCTTGGCCACTTTTATTGACTCTTAATTTTGTCATTTGTATAGTGGGGATAAAGATACCTTCCTTAAAGTTGTCGTTGTGAAGATTAAATGCATCTGAAAGTGCTTTGTGCAGATCTATAAGAATGCTTAAAACGTGGAGGTTGCATTCGTTTGGATTCTTTGGTTGCAAGCAACAGTCCCTTCTAGCATCAACTGAAGCAAGCCATCTATACTCACATTCATTATAGCC
This sequence comes from Carlito syrichta, assembly GCF_000164805.1. Taxonomy (NCBI): domain Eukaryota; kingdom Metazoa; phylum Chordata; class Mammalia; order Primates; family Tarsiidae; genus Carlito; species Carlito syrichta. The sequence goes on along the minus strand of NW_006969485.1, from coordinate 1,013 downwards.
ATTAATATCATGCCACTAACTCTAACTCTGCCTGCTCGGAACCTTTACTATTTCTAGCAATTTCTTGATAATAATTAGCTGTCTATGGAACAGAATTTTTCTACAACTATTGCTTGCATTAGAAAGTTATCTTTAAGGTGAATCTTTTTTTTTACGTGCTAGCTTCTAATTGAAAACTGTCCGGGTGCATTTGAACAGGAAAGGAAAATGAATTTTGGAAATGTCAGCTTCTTCTGTGGTGCCGAGTCTGTTTCTCACCATGACTGATCAAGTAGAGAATTTCCCCAATATGGGAGATGGGTTCACAGTCTGGATAGAAAAGTAAAAAATAACAAATATTTGCTACAACTTCATTTGTAGATTTGTTTGTGTAAAGGAATATGCTAATGAGGAAATCTAACAATATAATTTAAATTAAAAATTATTTTTATATCAATTAATCATAATCTTTTAATCATTTTATGTGTACATCTGTGTCAAATGTGTGAACATGAAATGTTTTCTAAAATTCTGACTTTACAGAGTGCTGAAAAGATGTTTTCAGCCTAAAAACATGACAACTGGACTAAGACCATGGTGGCCCCAAACAGGGCACTGGTCTCTTAAACTCTTGACCAAAGAGGACTCTTCTCAGGGCTCTGTGCATTTGTTTACCTGTTAAGTTAAGTTTTAAGATAAGTAAGAGTCACTCAAGAGAGTGTTTCAGGCAGCAGAGAGAAAAATCTGAAGGAATTTACAGAGGAAGCCAGTAAAGGACTGTAGAAACTGTGGCTGCCTTTCCATGTTTCTGTCTGAACTCCTCATTTCTTTCCTCTTCAAAATCTAATCTTAGAACATTGTTGATTAGCATATGACTGCCTATCAAGTATGTGAAACTAAGATGAAGAGGAAAAGTTGGGACAAAGTTCATAGAGCAGGGCATCATGCATATTCCTCACTGCTTCCACCTTCACGGGTATCATGCAAATTGCCATCTTTTGTGCTCAGAGTGAGTTGATTCACCAGTGACCTTT